>NC_086447.1:469357097-469603934 GCF_028390025.1 Pseudophryne corroboree | reverse complement strand
ACATGCCTGGTGAAAATACCAAAAAAATCAGCTCTTCAGTGTGGAAGTATTTCAACAGAAATGCGGACAACAGGTGTCAAGCCGTGTGTTGCCTTTGTCAAGCTGTAATAAGTAGGGGTAAGGACGTTAACCACCTCGGAACATTCTCCCTTATACGTCACCTGCAGCGCATTCATAATAAGTCAGTGACAAGTTCAAAAACTTTGGGCGACAGCGGAAGCAGTCCACTGACCAGTAAATCCCTTCCTCTTGTAACCAAGCTCGCGCAAACCACACCACCAACTCCCTCAGTGTCAATTTCCTCCTTACCCAGGAAGGCCAATAGTCCTGCAGGCCATGTCACTGGCAAGTCTGACGAGTCCTCTCCTGCCTGGGATTCCTCCGATGCATCCTTGAGTGTAACGCCTACTGCTGCTGGCGCTGCTGTTGTTGCTGCTGGGAGTCGATCGTCATCCCAGAGGGGAAGTCGGAAGACCACTTGTACTACTTCCAGTAAGCAATTGACTGTCCAACAGTCCTTTGCAAGGAAGATGAAATATCACAGCAGTCATCCTGTTGCAAAGCGGATAACTGAGGCCTTGACAACTATGTTGGTGTTAGACGTGCGTCCGGTATCCGCCGTTAGTTCACAGGGAACTAGACAATTTCTTGAGGTAGTGTGCCCCCATTACCAAATACCATCTAGGTTCCACTTCTCTAGGCAGGCGATACCGAGAATGTACACGGACGTCAGAAAAAGAGTCACCAGTGTCCTAAAAAATGCAGTTGTACCCAATGTCCACTTAACCACGGACATGTGGACAAGTGGAGCAGGGCAGACTCAGGACTACATGACTGTGACAGCCCACTGGGTAGATGTATTGCCTCCCGCTGCAAGAACAGCAGCGGCGGCACCAGTAGCAGCATCTCGCAAACGCCAACTCGTTCCTAGGCAGGCTACGCTTTGTATCACCGCTTTCCAGAATACGCACACAGCTGAAAACCTCTTACGGCAACTGAGGAAGATCATCGCAGAATGGCTTACCCCAATTGGACTCTCCTGGGGATTTGTGGCATCGGACAACGCCAGCAATATTGTGCGTGCATTACATCTGGGCAAATTCCAGCACGTCCCATGTTTTGCACATACATTGAATTTGGTGGTGCAGAATTATTTAAAAAACGACAGGGGCGTGCAAGAGATGCTGTCGGTGGCCAGAAGAATTGCGGGCCACTTTCGGCGTACAGGCACCGCGTACAGAAGACTGGAGCACCACCAAAAACACCTGAACCTGCCCTGCCATCATCTGAAGCAAGAGGTGGTAACGAGGTGGAATTCAACCCTCTATATGCTTCAGAGGATGGAGGAGCAGCAAAAGGCCATTCAAGCCTATACATCTGGCCACGATATAGGCAAAGGAGGTGGAATGCACCTATCTCAAGCGCAGTGGAGAATGATTTCAACGTTGTGCAAGGTTCTGCAACCTTTTGAACTTGCCACACGTGAAGTCAGTTCAGACACTGCCAGCCTGAGTCAGGTCATTCCCCTCATCAGGCTTTTGCAGAAGAAGCAGGAGGCATTGAAAGAGGAGCTAAAACAGAGCGATTCCGCTAGGCATGTGGGACTTGTGGATGGAGCCCTTCATTCGCTTAACCAGGATTCACGTGTGATCAATCTGTTGAAATCAGAGCACTACATTTTGGCCACCGTGCTCGATCCTAGATTTAAAACCTACGTTGGATCTCTCTTTCCGGCAGACACAAGTCTGCAGAGGTTCAAAGAACTGCTGGTGAGAAAATTGTCAAGTCAAGCGGAACGCGACCCGTCAACATCTCCTCCTTCACATTCTCCCGCAACTGGGGGTGCGAGGAAAAGGCTACGAATTCCGAGCCCACCCGCTGGCGGTGATGCAGGGCAGTCTGGAGCGACTGCTGATGCTGACATCTGGTCCGGACTGAAGGACCTGCCAACGATTACTGAAATGTCGTCTACTGTCACTGCATATGATTCTCTCACCATTGAAAGAATGGTGGAGGATTATATGAGTGACCGCATCCAAGTAGGCACGTCAGACAGTCCGTACGTATACTGGCAGGAAAAAGAGGCAATTTGGAGGCCCTTGCACAAACTGGCTTTATTCTACCTAAGTTGCCCTCCCTCCAGTGTGTACTCCGAAAGAGTGTTTAGTGCCGCCGCTCACCTTGTCAGCAATCGGCGTACGAGGTTACTTCCAGAAAATGTGGAGAAGATGATGTTCATTAAAATGAATTATAATCAATTCCTCCTTGGAGACATTCACCAGCAGCAATTGCCTCCAGAAAGTACACGGGGATCTGAGATGGTGGATTCCAGTGGGGACGAATTAATAATCTGTGAGGAGGGGGATGTACACAGTGAAAGGGGTGATGAATCGGACAATGATGATGAGGTGGACATCTTGCCTCTGTAGAGCCAGTTTGTGCAAGGAGAGATTGCTTCTTTTTTGGTGGGGGGCCAAACCAACCAGTCATTTCAGTCACAGTCGTGTGGCAGACCCTGTCGCTGAAATGATGGGTTGGTTAAAGTGTGCATGTCCTGTTTATACAACATAAGGGTGGGTGGGAGGGCCCAAGGACAATTCCATCTTGCACATCTTTTTTCTTTCATTTTTTTTGCGTCATGTGCTGTTTGGGGAGTATTTTTTGGAAGGGCCTTCCTGCCTGACACTGCAGTGCCACTCCTAGATGGGCCAGGTGTTTGTGTCGGCCACTAGGGTCGCTTAGCTTACTCACACAGCTACCTCATTGCGCCTCTTTTTTTCTTTGCGTCATGTGCTGTTTGGGGAGTATTTTTTGGAAGGGCCATCCTGCCTGACACTGCAGTGCCACTCCTAGATGGGCCAGGTGTTTGTGTCGGCCACTTGGGTCGCTTAGCTTAGCCATCCAGCGACCTCGGTGCAAATTTTAGGACTAAAAATAATATTGTGAGGTGTGTGGTGTTCAGAATAGAAAGAAAATGAGTGTAAATTATGGTTATTGAGGTTAATAATACTATGGGATCAAAATGACCCCCAAATTCAATGATTTAAGCTGTTTTTTAGGGTTTTTTGAAAAAAACACCCGAATCCAAAACACACCCGAATCCGACAAAAAAAATTCGGTTTTGCCAAAACGCGTTCGAACCCAAAACACGGCCGCGGAACCGAACCCAAAACCAAAACACAAAACCCGAAAAATTTCCGGTGCACATCACTATTCCTATCTGATATTACACCTCTCAGGAAAGGAGAGGAGAGGACTGTTACTACCTGATATTACACCTCTCAGGAGAGGAGGGGACTGTTACTACCTGATTTTACACCTCTCAGGAGAGGAGAGGACTGTTACTACCTGATATTACACCTCTCAGGAAGGGAGAGGAGAGGACTGTTCCTATCTGATATTACACCTCTCAGGAAAGGAGAGGAGAGGACTGTTACTACCTGATATTACACCTCTTAGGAAGGGAAAGGACTGTTACTACCTGATATTACACCTCTCAGGAGAGGATAGGACTGTTACTATCTGATATTCCACCTCTCAGGAGAGGATAGGACTGTTACTATCTGATATTACACCTCTCAGGAGGAGAGAGGAGAGGACTGTTACTATCTGATATTCCACCTCTCAGGAAAGGAGAGGAGAGGACTGTTACTACCTGATATTACACCTCTTAGGAAGGGAGAGGACTGTTACTACCTGATATTACACCTCTCAGGAGAGGATAGGACTGTTACTATCTGATATTCCACCTCTCAGGAGAGGATAGGACTGTTACTATCTGATATTACACCTCTCAGGAGGAGAGAGGATAGGACTGTTACTATCTGATATTCCACCTCTCAGGAAAGGAGAGGATAGGACTGTTACTACCTGATATTACACCTCTTAGGAAGGGAGAGGACTGTTACTACCTGATATTACACCTCTCAGGAGAGGATAGGACTGTTAGTATCTGATATTACACCTCTCAGGAGGAGAGAGGAGAGGACTGTTACTATCTGATATTCCACCTCTCAGGAAAGGAGAGGAGAGGACTGTTACTACCTGATATTACACCTCTTAGGAAGGGAGAGGAGAGGACTGTTACTATCTGATATTCCACCTCTCAGGAAAGGAGAGGAGAGGACTGTTACTACCTGATATTACACCTCTTAGGAAGGGAGAGGAGAGGACTGTTACTATCTGATATTCCACCTCTCAGGAGGGGAGAGGTAATAAAATCTTATATTAAGCACTCAAATGTCAGCTTGTTACTTTGCTGATCACATGAAGAGGATACACATTAAAAGAGATGTTGCCATCAACACAGAAGATGTCATTCGTATGTGGCACACAGGGCGGCTGCTGAATGATTTGCTGTATAATTTTACAGACTGTATGATGTTGTATGCAGCGCCAAATCCAAACGCCAGTGTTGCTCCTCCCCTGTGGAAAACGGGCTTGGATATCATCTGCAACATAAACATATACATGATGTCAGAATATAATGTGACTTTCTGTATTTATGGGTCAGAATTTAGGAGTCTATTCAGGAAAGGGCCAGGCCCCATAGCAGATATTGGGGGAGCACCCTGTAATAGGGCCCAAAGGTGAGGAGAGCCTAGCGGTGTCCATCCACCCTCCCTAGGCCCCAGCTCTGCTGTTCTGCATGCTAAGGATGCTGGAAGCAGGAACCTTGGGAGGGCGGTCTGGCATTGTGATGCCTCCCTGCGGCCCAGGGCCGGCTCCAGGCATGTTCGAATAGAGCGGCCGCGCGGGGTGCCACCCTTAATGTGCGCCACCATATTCCTGCCTGGAGCCAGCCTGCAGCGCTACCCGGCCTTCTGTTCTGTTGTGTGCGCGCTATGCGCGCTGTGCAGCACCTGCGTCTGACGTCAGATGCCGGCATCGCGCAGCGCGCGCACACAACCGTTTTGGAAGAGTCCGTACCGCGCCCGCGGCCGCACCCTCAGCAGCACTCCCCCTCCCAGCGCTACAGGTATTGTGGGGAGCATTTATGGATCGGGCACTGTGTGGGGGCATATCTGGCACTGTGGGGTCATTTGTGTATCTGGCACTTTGGGGGCATATCTGCACTGTGGGGTCATTTATGTATCTGGCACTGTGGGGGCATATCTGCACTGTGGGGGCATTTATGTATCTGGCACTGTGGGAACATTTATGTATCTGGCACTGGGGGCATTTCTGTATCTGGCACTGTGGGGGCATATCTGGCACTGTGGGCGCATTTATGTATCTGGCACTGTGGGGGCATATCTGGCACTGTGGGGGCATTTATGTATCTGGCACTGTGGGGGCATATCTGTACTGTGGGGGCATTTATGTATCTGGCACTAGGGGCATTTATGTATCTGGCACTGTGGGGGGATATCTGCACTGTGGGGGCATTTATGTATCTGGCACTGGGGCATTTATGTATCTGGCACTGTGGAGGCATTTATTTATCTGGCACTGTGGGGGCATTTATGTATATGGCACTGTGGGGGCATTTATGTATCTGGCACTGGGGGGCATTTATGTATCTGGCACTGTGGAGTCATTTATGTATCTGGCACTGGGGGCATTTATGTATCGAACTGTGGGGACATATCCGGCACTGTGTGGCCATTTATGTATCTGGCACTGCTGGGGGGCATGTCATGTGTAGCTGGCACTGCTGGGGGCATGTCACGTGTAGCTGGCACTGCTGGGGGGCATGTCACGTGTAGCTGGCACTGCTGGGGGGCATGTCATGTGTAGCTGGCACTGCGGGGGGGCATGTCATGTGTAGCTGGCACGGCTGCGGGGCATGTCATGTGTAGCTGGCACGGCTGCGGGGCATGTCATGTGTAGCTGGCACTGCTGCGGGAAATGTCATGTGTAGCTGGCACTGCTGGGGGGGCATGTCATGTGTAGCTGGCACGGCTGCTGGGCATGTCATGTGTAGCTGGCATGGCTGCAGGGCATGTCATGTGTAGCTGGCACTGCTGGGGGGCATATCATGTCTATATGGCACTGCACATTATGTGTATCTGGCACTATACTGGAGACATTGTGTGTATCTGGCACTATACTGGAGACATTGTGTGTATCTGACACTATACTGGAGACATTGTGTGTAAGGAACACTACTGTGGCTGTTATGTGTAAGGCTGCTAATTGTGTACGTAGAGGGGGTGTGAAAATATTTTTATTTATAGTCTGATAATATGAAGTTACGAGGCCATGCCCACTTTTCCAGGAGGACATGCCCACTTTTCCAGGAGGACATGCCCACTTTTCCTGCAGCACGCGCATAGGGGTTTGGGGTGGGGGGGCGCTTTTACATTTTCTCGCTCAGGGTGCTAGTAGACCTGGAGCCGGCCCTGCTGCGGCCACACCCAGCACGGATGGCAGCATCACCACTGGGTCTATGTACTATGGGGGTAATTCTGAGTTGATCGCAGCAGCAAGTTTGTTAGCAATTGGGCAAAACCATGTGCACTGCAGGGGGGGGGGGGGCAGATATAACATTTGCAGAGAGAGATAGATTTAGGTGGGTTATTTTGTTTCTGTGCAGGGTTAATACTGGCTGCTTTATTTTTATACTGCAATTTAGATTTCACTTTGAATACACCCCACAGAAATCTAACTCTCTTTGCACATGTTATATCTGCCCCTCCTGCAGTGCACATGGTTTTGCCCAATTGCTAACAAAATTGCTGCTGCGATCAACTCAGAATTAGGCCCTATGAGCGGCACATTTCCACTCCTGCCATCAGTAATATATAAAACATTGGAACACTGTAATTTACCGCCTGTGTCAATAAGCCAAAGTTTGAGACGAATCCCATACCCAGCAATATTCTCTGCAGGAGCAGCTGGTGTTTTTCACTGTCCACGTCCCTCAGATACATAAATCTGTACCTAATGTATACAGTGGGGATCGAAAGTTTGGGCACCCCAGGCAAAA
Organism: Pseudophryne corroboree; assembly: GCF_028390025.1. Taxonomy (NCBI): domain Eukaryota; kingdom Metazoa; phylum Chordata; class Amphibia; order Anura; family Myobatrachidae; genus Pseudophryne; species Pseudophryne corroboree. The sequence continues at coordinate 469,597,003 of NC_086447.1, read as the reverse complement.
ATTCATTTTAATGTGCAAAAAGAAGCCAAGGAAAGGTGAAAAAATCTCCAAAAGGCATCAAATTACAGATTAGACATTCTTATAACATGTCAAAAAAAGTTTGATTTTATTACCATCATTTACACTATCAAAATAACAGAAAACAAAAAATGGCGTCTGCAAAAGTTTGGGCACCCTGCAGAGTTAATACCTTGTACTGCCCCCCTTGGACAGCTGAGACCTGGCAGTGTCATGGATTGTTCTCAATCATCGTCTGGAAAGACCAGGTGATGTCAATCTCAAAGGTTTTAAAAGCCCAGACTCATCTGACCTTGCTCCAACAATCAGCACCATGGGTTCCTCTAAGCAGTTGTGTAGAACACTGAAACTGAGAATAGTTGACGCTCACAAAGCAGGAGAAGGCTATAAGAAGATAGCAAAGCGTTATCAGATGCCCATATCCTCTGTTCAGAATGTAATTAAGAAATGGCAGTCATCAGGAACAGTGAAAGTTAAAGCAAGATCTGGAAGACCAAGAAAAATATCAGACAGAACAGCTCGCAGGATTGTGAGAAAAGCAAGTCAAAATCCACGTTTGACTGCACGATCCCTCCAGGAAGATCTGGCAGACACAGTAGTTGTGGTACACTATTCCACTATAAAGAGATACTTGTACAAATATGGTCTTCATGGAAGAGTCATCAGAAGAAAACCTCTTCTACGTCCTCACCACAAAAATCAGTGTTTGAAGTTTGCAAATGAACATATAGACAAGCCTGATGCATTTTTTAATAAAGTTCTGTGGACCGATGAGGTTAAAATCAAACTTTTTGGCCGGAATGAGCAAAGGTACGTTTGGAGAAGGAAGGGCACAGAATTTAATGAAAAGAACCTCTGTCCAACTGTTAAGCATGGGGGTGGATCAATCATGCTTTGGGGTTGTATTGCAGCCAGTGGCACAGGGAACTTTTCACGAGTAGAAGGAAAAATGGATTCAATAAGATTCCACCAAATTTTGGACGCTAACTTGATGCCATCTGTGAAAAAGCTGAAGCTAAAGAGAGGCTGGCTTCTACAAATGGATAATGATCCTAAACACACCTCAAAATCCACGGTGGATTACATCAACAGGCATAAACTGAAGGTTTTGCCATGGCCTTCACAATCTCCTGACCTCAACATAATTGAAAATCTATGGATAGACCTTAAAAGAGCAGTGCGTCACAGACAGCCCAGGAATCTCAAAGAAGAAAGAACTGGAAGACTTTTGTAAGGAAGAATGGGCGAAGATACCTCAAACAAGAATTGAAAGACTCTTGGCTGGCTACAAAAAGCGTTTACAAGCTGTGATACTTGCCAAAGGGGGCAGTACAAGGTATTAACTCTGCAGGGTGCCCAAACTTTTGCAGGCGCCATTTTTTGTTTTTTGTTCTCTTGAAAGTGTAAATGATGGAAATAAAATCAAACTTTTTTTGACATGTTATAAGAATGTCTAATCTGTAATTTGATGCCTTTTGGAGATTTTTTCCATCTTTCCTTGGCTTCTTTTTGCACATTAAAATAAATTTTTGCCTGGGGTGCCCAAACTTTCGATCCCCACTGTACTATAGCCGATCCAAGCACAGCACAGCCGGAGAAGACCACGCTAAACACGATGGACTCCGGGAAGTGCGATCCAGTGTCGCTGTGAGGAGTAGACAACAAATAAATGTGATGTAATATTGTATAACTAGGTACTTCATCGCGCCCTATGGGCGCTCTTTATACCGTCGCAAGGGGCTACGCCCCCTTAACCCTTGCACGCCTTTCTGGGGTTCAATATTTGTATTATATGGAGTATTACCTGTATTCCTTTGTTAGTGGTTAAATATTGCACGATGAAAGGGCGTGCGATGGTGAAGGAGGCGCAGCCCCTTGCGACGGCGTGAACAGTGCCTGCAGGGCACGATGTACAGAATGTAGCGGGTGCGGGGGGGGACTGCGGATGGGGGAGGGTGTCTGTAGATGCTGCGGGTGGAGGGGGGTCGGATGCGGGGGGGGGCGGATGGGGGAGGGTCGGGAGGTGCTGCGAGTGGGGGAGGGGCAGAGGAGTGGGAGCTGCAGATGGGGGAGGGGTCCGGAGGCACTGCAGGAGGGGGAGGGGCAGGGGTGCCGCGGGTGGGGTAGGGGCAGGTCCGGGGATGTTGCGGATAGGTGAAGGGTTCCGGAGGTGCTGTGGGATGGGAAGGGGCGGGGGTGCCGGGGGTGGAGTAGGGGGTCCGGAGGCGCCGCGGGTGTGGGAGAGGGGCAGGTGCGGGTGGTGCGGCGGATGGGGAAGGGGGTCCGGAGACGCTGCAGGTGGTGGAGGGGCGGGGGTGCTGTGGTTGGGGGAGAGGCGGGTGTGGGTGGGACCGCGGATGGGGGAGGGTGTCTGCAGATGCTGCGGGTGGAGGGGGGGCAGGTGTGGGGGGGAGACATATATGGAGGGGTGGATGGTGGAGGGGTCTGGAGGTGCTGAGGGTGGTGGAGGGGTGGGGGAGTGGGAGCCGCGGGTGGTGTGTGGGGTCTGGAGGCACAGCGTGTGGGGGAGGGGTGGGGTGCCGCATGTGGTGGAGGGGAAGGTGCGGAGGTGTGGTGCATTGGGGAGGGGTCTGGAGGCGCTGCGGGTACTGTACCTGCCAAAAAGGTAGTTGGAGGGTATGCAGTAACAGGGCCAGGACAGGGGTGACGGGGTCCGAACAGGGGTGACGGGGCCAGGTCAGGGGTGATGGGGCAATGACAGGGGTGACGGGGCCAGGACAGGGGCGACGGGGCCAAGACAGAAATGACAGGGACAGGATAGGGTTGACAGGGCCAGGGTAGGGGAACAGCAGGACCAGGACAGGGGCGACAGGGCCAGGACAGGAGTGACAGGGCCAGGATAGGGGTGACAGGGCAAGGCCAGGGGTGACAGGGCAAGGCCAGGGGTGACAGGGACATGACAGAACACAGGGCACGGGAGAGATTGGTATTAGGGACAAAACAGTGGTGACAGACAGATGTGTCTTACCGGAGTCACTGCTGCTGGCTGCTGCTGTCCCACTCAACCTGTTGGGATCTGCTGCTGCTGGAGACTTGGTATGGTTGACTCTCTCAGGCTGCCTGCCCGCATCCCTCCCCCCACTCCTCAGTCACACCGCGGACCTCGCACGGCTGCTGAGCACTGTGGTAAGGGGAGACTGGGAGTGACTGGTTAGCCCCCAGGAGACGCTGCGGCCGGAGGGAGGAGGGGGTCGGAGCATACACGCTGTGCCGACCTCGTGGCTACCGGGCACTGCGGTAAAGGGAGACTGGGAGTGACTTGTAAGCCCCCAGAAGACGCTGCGGCCGGAGGGAGGAGGGGGTCAGAGCCTGGAAGTGGCGCGGACTTCTGCAGCGCTGCCCGCTGGCTAAAGTGTGAGAAGGAGCTGGGCGCACCTCACTGCGGGCGGCAGCGCTGCAGCTAGCGGTGGGGTTGCTGGGGCTGGAGATAACAGAGGCAGTAATGAACCTGCATAGCGGCAGGTGCCCGCGCCAGAGAGCCCCTGCTGAGTATGCTGATGTGGGGGGTCATGTACACAGTGAGCCGGTGCCCGTCTGTCTGTATGGCATACCCCCTCACACACCCCTGCCCAGAGCCGGATTAAGGGGGGGCGCCACAGTTTTAGGGGGCCCCCCGGCTGGAGTAGCTGTGACCCAGCTCTGAAACTCCCCCATCCTGCCAGCAACAGCAGCAGCATTGTGCTACAGTCAGCACACGCTGCTGCGTTTTGGCAGGTCTGTGGTGTTGCAGGGAGGCTACTGCTGCCTAGCAGCAGCATCCCTGCTTTCTTCTGCCTCTACGGGTGTGTAGCTGAGGGGCCAAAATCACATTAAATAAAAGATGAATTTACGGAATTTGCATAAGGGGTGTGGCCACATAGGCCGCGATTAGGCCACGCCCCCGAACCCGCAGACGGCACAGCAATGAGATAGGGCCCCCCTGTCTCAAGTGCCCTGGGTCCCCTGGACTCATAATCCGCCCCCCCTGCCTGTGCCATGTGCTTCTGATCCTAGTCTCTTACAGGTTTGCCCAGATCTGTGACTCATTTGACTAACTCCGCCCTGCATTGTGACTCCACCCAGCGTTAGCAAATGAGGCACAAAGTCACAGATATGGGCTAATATATAGGAGATTGGACATATACTACTTGTATAACCCGGAGCTCGTGTACCTAGTGATTCTGTGTAACACAGTCACATACCTCCCAACTTTGGCATCTCTGGCAGAGGGACCACATCGCGTGCCCGATTTTTAGGGGGCATGGCCTAACGAAAGGGGGCGTGGCCTCATGGCAAGTGCCGTGATTGCAAGCCACGCCCCCGTTTTGGTCATTATCGGGGCATGAACAGCGCTGTGAGAGCTGCTGGTCATGCCCCCTGTCCCTCTCTGCCGTGAATAGACGCTGTGCGCATGCGCACAGCATCTATTCGCCGCTGCTCTCCTCAGAGCTGCGAGTGACAGGGAGGGATCTCCCAACTGCCCCCCCACCCGCGGGACACTGCGACCCGCGGTTGGGACAGCGAGACAGACCGTGAAAAACGGGACTGTCCCGCCAAAATCGGGACAGTTGGGAGGTATGCAGTCAGCCTATATGTGTAACCCGGCAGCAGAGATACTTGACAATATGATGCCAACACATCTGTCCCAGAGGAGAAGACCAGGTTACACGTCAGTAACTAACTGACACCATAGGCGTGCGCAGAACATTTTATTAGGGGGTGCACCATCAGAGGGGTGTGTCTAGCACCGCCTTTTGGGAGTGTCAACGCAATATAAAATATCCACCCTTGTACCAATCCTAATAAAGCAGATACATTGTCAGATGTTGTGGTGTGCACCAAACACCCGTGATGGCACTCACTGCAATTACAGTGCTCCTCCTCATCCTGGTCTGGCTCCCCCTCTCTTTCCCCTGCAAGCTGCAGCAGCTTACTTACAAGTCAGCCGCTCACTGACACTGACAGTCGCAGACTAGTACTGCTGCTGCTGGAAAATGCTGCTGCCGGCCGCCTGCCAGGTATTGAATTTGTCTTCCTAAGAGGAATACTGGCTGCATGCTGATCCTCATCAGTGGCTGGCGTTGGCATAGCATAGAAGGAGAGAGGTGGGCATGTGGCGGGTGCGCGTGCGAGCAGCATGATGTAATCACATCACATCACTCTGTTTTTGTACATGGAAGTGGAGCCGGGAGCTTGAAAGCCGGTGGCAGTGGCACCCTTGAATAACCCAGGCGTCCGGTCAGTACTGCAGTCCTGACAGGGTGCAGTGCAGAGGGGACAGTAATCAGTCTGCTCGGCGATCGCTGCATCAGGCATGTGTGATAGGAGTGCCAGACATTAGGGGGTGCCTGTGCGCACGAGGCACCCCCCCTGCGCACACCTATGACTGACACATTCTTCCTCAAAAGAAAAGAGATCCACATATGCAGATTGGGGTACTGATCTGTCATTCCAGAGATCCACTGCCCCCCATGCCCAGCCCAGGACCCCATGGTGTAATCCATCCAGCATTATATAAAGTCTCACCAATATTAATAGTATTGTTCTTTTACCTAATTTGCATAATCCATGAATCATGATGACCATAGAGCATGGTCAGAAGATACGTAGTAAAGAGTCCAGCCAGGGTCCAGAAGGCCCAGACACACGGTACTATTGCTAGTCCAATCATCTTTACAATGCCAGGATACTGCCGCTGCTGTCTGTTATAGCTGGTCTGGGCATTGTGACATCACAATGACATCACAAAAGGTGCAGGTGCACTACATGGTGCAGCATGCTACAACTGGTCTTGTGATATCACTGAGGGGTGGTAACTATGGTTAGTGCAGGTGCACTACATGGTGCAGCACATACTTACCGACTTTTTTGCTGCTCTCTCCGGGAGAGAGCAGCCAGGTCAGTTCGGCAGGGGGGCGGGCTGCGATGTGTGTGCAGAGGGGGGCGGACCGGAGGCGGGGTGGAGGCGGGCCGGGGGCGTGACTATGGGGATCGTGTTGTGTAAGCCCCGCCCCCCGCTGTGTAATGCAGCTATTATGGCATTATACAGCAGGGGGCGTGGCTACGATGACGCGATTCAACAAGAATCGCGTCATCGCCTGCCCGGACTGCCCACTTTACTCGCTAAGTGGGCGGCCGGGCTTGGGGGGACCCCTGTAATCGGGAGACTTGCCTGCTCTTCCGGGGGGCCGGGAGGGTCACCCGATTTTCGGGAGCCACCCGGCCAATCCGGGAGAGTAGGCAAGTCTGGTGCAACATGATGCTTACTCCCTGTTACCACAGAGTATTAGAGGCTGTATTTTTACTTGGGCTGATTATAGTTTTTCAGACAACTTTACTTAATTTCATTTCTGCCCATATAGCTAAAGATTTATTGTCAGATCTGGCTGGCTGGAATGAGATGAGAGCAAATGACAGTTGACTGTAAAACTGACAAAAACGGTTATTCAGACAAATTGGTCAAATCATTGGTCAAATCAAATGGATTTAACAAATTTCATTGTGACAGTGAGCTGCTCCACTGTAGTGTGTTGGTTGGCCCTCACGCACCTTCATAGCCGATGTTCACCTCTCACATCAATGGCACGTGGTGCTCCACAGTTTCTACATCAGGTATTCACAATGGTACCATTTGTCCAGTCACAATACACCGTCACCACAGCAGCACGCGACCCTAAACTGCCGAGTTAATTTGGGTTGTGGGGGCCCCAAAGATGATAGTGTACCAGGCCCCAATATGTCTGTTGCTAGCCCTGACCATAACTCCTAAACTAGCCCTAATGCCTTAACCCTAAAGAGCAGACTGGATGGGCTTATCTGCAGCTTATATACAGGTTCTTATCTGCAGTAAAATTTGGCTTCTATGTATATGGGGGGGGTCATTTCGAGTTGATCGCTAGCTGCAGTTGTTTGCAGCGTAGCGATCAGGCTAAAAATCGGCATTTCTGAGCATGCGTACGGGCCTTAGTACGCACACGCAAAGTACTTTCACACAAAACTACGCTGTTTTACACAAGGTTGAGCAACGATTTTCAGTCGCTCTGCTGATCATTGAGTGATTGACAGGAAGTGGGTGTTTCTGGGAGGTAACTGAGCGTTTTCCGGGAGTGTACTAAAAAACACAGGCGTGTCAGGTGAAAACACAGGCGTGCCTGGGGAAGGGGGTGTGTGGCTGGCCGAACGCAGGGCGTGTATGTGACGTCAAAGCAGGGAATAAACTGCAGTGATCGCAAGGTAGGAGTAGGTTTGGAGCTACTCAGAAACGGCATGAAAAATTTTTCAAGCAGTTCTGCTAACCTTTCGTTCGCACTTCTGCTAAGCTAAGATACACTCCCAGAGGGCGGCGGCTTAGCGTTTGCACTGCTGCTAAAAGCAGCTAGTGAGCGATCAACTCAGAATGAGGGCCATGGTGTATTGCAAGAAAATATCTGCAAAACCAACAGTATGGTAAGTGCGATATATACCTGCACTGGGTGAGAACATCTCCCATAACTGAATAGAGCCCTATGAATAAAGGTTGTGTTACCTCTCTGCAGCACAGAAAGGGTTAATATCTGCAGCCTGTCACTCACATTATACATTGTTGCTGTTTTTGCAGAAGCTGAGCTGGGAGCTGCCAGCCACAGACCAGCTGCAATAATGACTCTAGAGGGCCCTACACACTGGCCGATTGGCCGGCGAGGTGTTCGACAGCTGATACTGCTGATGGACGACCCAGCAGCAGGGGGTCCATATTAGCCCTGTATGCTAATATGGACAATATTGTCCATATTGGCTTGCAGGCATAAACGAGTCGGCGCCAACGATGAACGAACGCGGGGCCGTGCATCATTCAGCGTTGGTGCCTACGCACTGAAAGATATGAATGATATCTCGTTCATTAATGAACTAGATCGTTCATATCTTTCAGTGTAATCGGTAAATGTGTAGGGCCCATTATATATAGCACAGCCAACACTTCTATATTCCTGTGGTATCCGGATGACAGGTCGACCTTAATTAGGTTGACAGTCAATAGGTCGACCACTAATGGTCGACACAGTGGCGTAACTAGAAATTTTTCTCCCCCAAGCCAAAAAATTCTTCGGCGACCCCCACCTAATGCTCCATAATTGGGAGCAAGAAAGCGATAAATATGCGCACGCCGAAGGCGCGCGCGGCAAAAAAGGGGTGTGGTTTTGTTGGAATGGGCGTAATTTCGCATAAAGGGGCGTGGCATTGCAGGAAAAGACTACCTTATACCCCAGTTTTGCAACCTGCACGCCCATACGTTGGCCACCACAGGAAAGAAAAATAATCCTGATTCATGCCCCTTACATTATTTGTCATTTTTCCTCCTTATAGTAATGCCCAGTATACATTATGCCACATACTGCAATGGCCCTTAGACATTATGCCGCACACAATAATGCACATGACACAATATGCACACACTGTAATGCCCCCGACACATTATGCCACACACCGTAATGCCTGTGACACATTATGCCACACAGTAATGCCTGTGACACATTATGACAGGAATCGCAATGCCCGTTATACATTATGCTACACACTGCAATGCCCCTGATACATTATAGCACATACAATGTCTGTGACACATTATGACACACACCGCAATGTCCGTGATACATTATGCCACACACTGCAATGCCCGATACATTATAGCACATACAATGCCTGTGACACATTATGCCACACACTGCAATGACCTTGAGACATTATACAACAATGCCCGTGATATAGTATACCATACACCGCAATGCCTGTGACACATACCACAATGCCCTGCCCGTTATACCCTATGCCACACACCGCAATGCCAGTTATGTATTATGCCACACTGCAATGACCCTGAGACATTATACCACATACCACAATGCCCGTGATATAGTATACCACACACCGTAATGCCTGACACATTATGACACACACCGCAATGTCCGTGATACATTATGCCACACACTGCAATGACCCTGAGACATTATACCACATATCACAATGCCCGCGATATAGTATACCATACACCGTAATGCCTGTGACACATTATGACACACACCGCAATGTCCGTGATACATTATGCCACACACCGTAATGCCCATTACACATTAAGTCCTACAGTAAGGCTTCTAATTACTTTTCAATTACCTGCTCGTTGTCAGGGGTTTCATGCACTGGGTGTCATGCTCGTTGCCAGGGGTTTCATGCTCTTGGTTCCATGCACGGTGCCAGGGGTTTTCATGCTCAGGGTGTCATGCTCGTTGCCAGGGGTTTCATGCACTGGGTGTCATGCTCGTTGCCAGGTGTTTCATGCACTGGGTGTCATGCTCGTTGCCAGGTGTTTCATGCACTGGGTGTCATGCTCGTTGCTAGGAGGTAGTCCTTGTTGCTAGGGCTGTGCTCCCAGTGCCAGATATTCCCCCACGGTGCCAGGTACTCACATGCCCCAGTGCCAAATATAGGCCCCCCCCATGTGCCAGGTACACATATACCCCCCCAGTGCCACATATGCCCCCAGTGCCATATATTCCCCCCCCAGTGCCATATATGCCCCAGTGCCAGATATCCCCCCCCGTGCCGCTGCTGCTGCTTTTTGGAGGGACACGGAGGGCACAGCTCGCCTCTCCTGTGTCCCTCCTGCATCATCTCCGGCGGCCGCGGGTCTAATAGGGGGAAGTGCCGGTTCGTGAGCCAATTAGAGCTCACGGACGGCACTTCCCCCTATTAGACCCGCGGCCGCCGGAGATGATGCAGGAGGGACACAGGGAGGCGCGCTGTGCCCTCCGTGTCCCTCCAACAAGCGGCGGAGGGAAGGAGACCGCAGACTGACATGCGGACGCTAGTCCGCATGTCAGTCGGCTGTAAATCAGTGGCGCCCCTGCAGCCCCTCGCCCCCAAGCCACCGCGAGGGCTGCGGGGGCAGTAGTTACGCCACTGGGTCGACATGCATTTGGTCAACATGGACAAAGGTCGACATACATAAGGGCTGACAGGTACAAATGGTCGACATACATATTGTCAACGCACATATTGTCAATACAGCTTTTATGGGGGGTCAACTTTTTCATACTTTACAATCCACATGGGCTATGATTGGGAATAGTCACCTTGCCCGCAGCATGGCGAGCGAAGCGTGGTAACGCGGTACACAAATTGGGGTTTCATGTGTTGTGATGGTTAAAACGACACAAATAAATAAATAAATGTGTTGACCTTTTTTGTGTCAACTATTTGTCATGTCACCCTTTTCCAGTGTCGACATTTTAACCATGTTGACTTTTTACTTGTCGACCTTTTCATCATGTTGACATTTGCCACCAACTAATAGTGGGTGACATAATGACTGTCGACCCTGTGATCCATACCCATTCCTGTATAGTGGATGTAATCAGTTCTTAAAGTGGTCCTAGAGAGGTGGTGGAATCCCCCCCTCCCCCCAGTGCCCATGGAATAAAAGTATTGCACGCCCCCAAAAAGGGTGTGGTCTCAAAACGAAAAGAGGCGTGGTCACACAATAGTATCCCCAATTCAAATTATGCCACACAGTAGCACAATCTTATTCACATTACACCACATAGTAGTGTCCCTTATTCATGTTATGACACACATTAGTGCCCCTTATACACAAAGCCCACAGTAGTAGCACCCTGTAATACACATAAAGGCCCTCATTCCGAGTTGATCGCTCGCTGGTTACTTTTAGCAGCCGTGCAAACGCATTGTCGCCGCCCACTGGGGAGTGTATTTTCGCTTTGCAGAAGTGCGAACGCTTGTGCAGCAGAGCGCCTGCATAATCTTTTTGTGCAAAACAAGACCAGCCCTGTAGTTACTCTTTGTGTGCATTGATTCTAACGACGGAGGGACGGCTTTTGACGTCACACACCCACCCAGCGAATGCCCATCCACGCCTGCGTTTTACCAAACACTCCCTGAATACGGCCAATTGCCACCCAGAAACGCCCACTTCATGTCAATCTTCCTGCGTTCGGCCGTGCGACTGAAATGTTCGTTAGACTCTGTGCAAACCCACGATGCTCATTGTACCCGTACGACATGCCTGCACATTGCGGTGCATACACATGTGCAGAAATGTCGATTTTAGCCTGATCGCTGCGCTGCGAACAACGGCAGCTAGCGATCAACTCGGAATGACCCCCATTGCCCACAGCAGTAGTGCCCCTTATACAGTGCCCACAGTAGTAGTGCTCCTTGTGCAATGTCCACTGTACTGGTAGTGCCCACAGTGGTAGTGCCCCTTTTATAGAGCCCATAGTAGTGGTGCCCCTTATGCAATGCCCGCAATAGTAGTGCCCCTTATGTTCCCAGGAGTGATGTCCCTTATGAAGTGCCCCCTTTACAATGCCTTCATTAGTAGTGCCCGCAGTAGTAATGCCCTTAATGTTAATGCCCCCAGTTGTTTAGCCCCCCTGTAGTTATGCCCCTGTAATTATGCCCCCAGTGGTAATGCCCCTGCAGTTATGACCCCAGTAGTTTATCCCCCCTTTAGTTTAGCCCCCCAGTGGTAATGCCCCCTCTAGTTTAGCCCTCATGTAGTCTGCCCCATGTAGTTTAGCCCCCAATGGTAATGCCCCCTGTAGTTTAGCCCCTGTAGTTATGCCCCCAGTAGTTTAACCTCCCTGTAGTTTAGTCCTCATGTAGTTTTCCCCTCCCCACTAGTAAAGCCCTGTCAAAGTCGAAAAATATTGTAATGCATACATCATGTACTAACCACACACACATGCCCGCTGCGCGTGCACTTATTCCGCCGTGCGTGCACATATCCGCAATTTGCGTAGGATCGCTCCTGCGATCCTGTGCGTGGTATGGGTATTTACGGCGGAGTTTGTGAGCGCATAGAGGGTTATCAGAACATTACATATTTAACCCAAATAGTGCATTTTGTACACATAGCTCCCCTACACCACATCAGCAAGTATCAACAGTTTAAATGATTCCAGGACTAAGGGATTCACCTTTGCATGATAGGAAGGGACAGACAAAGGTTATAAGGTGATGTCTAGTATCCAGCTGTAGGGTATTTTAAGGGTAACATTCCGGTGTTGGTTAGAGAAAGATTGCATGTACCTGCGTATAGTAATGTGTAGAAGTAGAATATAGATATAAACTGTATTTACTGTATATTATGTAGAGGATACCACCCACAAGAGCAGTTGAGAAAGACATCGCCCACCTTTTCAAATCAACCTATGACCTCTCCTGTAATGTAGAGATGCATCTCTGTGTCCAATAGACAAAGGGATTACAGTGACCATTGTATTGTATATGGAAGTTGTGTATAAAAAGCCTGTTGTTGCCTGGCCGGTCAGAAGTCTCTGAACGCTTTCTACCTGATAAGCGGAGGACCGGCCGGGTTGCGCAAGCGAACATTCTCACGTATGTACATTGACTGTAGCCATTATTCTGTTGTAGATTTATCTTGTTAGGCCTATAGTGTATAACTTGTACTGTTATCCCCTTTCAAATAATCCACTGTGGCCTTAGAACCCAGTGTTCAACTACATATCGGTGTTGTGTCCTCATTTCCCTGCTAGGGTTTAAAGTGTTTAACTATATAAGGTTTTAAAGTGTATTGATAAGGTGTGTATGCATAGCGGGTACTTTATACCTTCAGCGCTGCGTAAAGGTTTAAGGTGTATCATCATTACAGTACTTTACGGCACAAGGTTTAGAGTGTAAGAATAACATTGCATTGTATCACTAATAAGGTTTAAAGTTTATCAAGAGTGTGCGCACGCTGTGCGTACTCTATACACCCAGCGCGGCGTGTGTACGCTAAGTACGTACGACGTACGGGACTCTGTACGCAAATAGCGTGCGAAGTGCGTAGTGTGTGTATTAAGTCTAGCGGCCGTAGCGGCTCCATGGTAAAATTGTGTTTAAAGGTATAGCTTTATGGTTTAAGATAATATCAACATTATCAATTGGGGGAATCGTCCAGTTTTTCATCATACCCGCAGCCTAGCAGGTTTACGCAGACTTCATCTATTAGCAAAGGGCGGAAAGGTATCCCACGTAAGCCTTCTCCTGGTTGGTGGATACACTGAAAACCCTAAATTTAGTGCTGATTAGATGGCGTCTGCTCTGCATGGTTTGTAGGGATGCTGGTGGGATCCGTAAGGTAAATATACAAAGCTATTTTTAAAGTCTGTGAATTTCTGTTTGGCGCCAAATGCGCACACAATACAAGCATACACCTGTACTCTGCATATCTGATCATATTGTTGCAAAACAAGGTTCAAATGAGTCATATTGTGTTTGATTCAGATTGGATTGCTTATCTGTTAAGTAGGGTAAAAGTACATTTAAAAGTTGCTGCAAAAGCCTTGATATAGTGTTTTTTTTTAACTCAGGCCTAAAATAACTTCAGGGGCTTGCATGATGTGTGATTTCTTTGTGACAAAGGAAGCCGCATGGTCTGTCCTCCATTTTGGACAAACCACATGGCTTGTCCACCATTTTGTGTAACCCTCATGGATGTGGAAGGTGGAGTAGCAGCGGCCATGTTGGGAAGGTCATTTTTCTAAATGGCTGATTTTCACTGCCCAGAATAATCAGCCCCCCTTGGTCAAAAAGAAATCACCATTTATGAGTTACCAATGCATTTATTTAACCCATGCCATAGTCAATTACAAATAGTTTCAGCTCTGGGCCTAGTGAAAAGTTAATAGTAAGATGAATATTTGATGTAAGAAGTACACACAGATATATAAAAAAAAAAGTTTTTTTTCTCTAAGATTCAGTTAACTCTGCTTGCTTTAAGATAGCCATTGAAATGCAAATTAACCTGTGTAACTGCTTTTTCTTAGCAGTGAACAACCCTCTTGAACAGGCAGTCAAAAAGCACACAGCACTGATATGCAAACTAGAGACTTTAAAGGAAATGCATTCATTTCAGTAGGTGTGTACTGTGTGGGGGTTCTATGAGAGTCAAGTTATATATATTATATAAATATAATATATATATAATAATATTATAATTATGTGTATATTTATATCAGTGTATGTTCTGCAAGATAGCTATCCAATCTGAATCATACCATTTGAATTATTGATGATTATTAGATTCATTTTGACCTGTGCTGAGAAATTTGTTGCTATTTAGTTAAAACATAGACTAGATATTAAGGGAGTAAAATGTAAAAACACAAATACAGTCTGGCCTAGTTAAACAGGTTTATACAGAAAGATACTGTGTTGTGTTAAGTAAACGATTATAGGTAATATCGCTTACATTTATAGAAGTGTGGGATTTGTACTACTGCGGACGTACGGTCTTTGTACACGTCTTGGACAAAGTACGGGACTGCGTACGCAACGTACAGACGTACGCACGGTTGCATGTTTACGCAACGTGCGTAAGGATACAACCGCTAAGTACAAATTACACAATAGCAGTGTTTAGTTTAGGTGCAAAACGGTAGCCACGCGATAATAGCACAAATTGCTCAGTGTCCAAGATTTAGTTTAAATAAAACCTTTTTTACTGTACTACCTCTGGTACTAAGGCTGTTCACCTGAAGGAAAGTTAATTTTCTGTACAGAAAAACCAAAGTGTATTTGAGTGAATGAACGTGAGTGTGCAAACAATAAAGGTTTTTTTGTGGACCCAGGGAATTCGGGATCCCGTAGGAGACCACACCAGGTGAGTGGATACTTGGTGGCGTGAGAGTGGCTTGCTCACGTTAACATTGATTAAAGTACAAAGGAGCAAGGTAGCAGATACCGCAGGCCAGAAGGTCAGCGAAGGTTTAGAGTACCGCAGACCAAAAGGTCAGCGAGGTTTTGTTTAGGTGCCGCAACCAAAAGGGGTTAGCGAAGAAACCCATATAGGCCATTTGATTGATACGCTTCGGCTGAGGTTTCGCAGCCTGAAAAATTATTCCATTGGTCGTACGGCGGATAAGTAACAGTTACCTATACGCTGTGCGATTGTACCGCACGTTCGTAAGTGCAATACTTAGCGCAACGTGATACCCTTTTTACGAGCTTTGCGTAAAATCGCGGGATCATTAGCGCTGGGTGTAGCATACGCAAGCGTGATTTGTTTAAAAAAATTTTTGTTTTAAGGGAGTTTCGCTGGTCACTCAGGAAATCTCCAACAACCAATATTTACTGGGAAGGGTAAGTCACTCCCATATACTTCCAGTAAATAGAGGTTACACAGGGGCCCTAGGTTGGGTACATTGCCTGCGCTATCAACAGTGTATGGTAGTATTGGCCAACATGGGCGTGAGTGGGTGAGAGCACTCGTTGAACTTTCACCGTTGCCTTATATTGAGTATTTTGGTTTTTTGTAGGAATTAGCTGAGAAGGCAATACCTGCACAATATGGGGGCCAGTTGCTCAAGTAAGGGACGTTCAATCAGGGTTCAGGTTGATGTTCCGCGGCCCAGAGGGTCAGCGAGGTACATAATGTGTGAGAAGTACGGATCACACACAGAGGTTTTATGTAATGAATGGGAACGTATGACTGCGGAAGATAGGGAACCATTCCCTAGGGTAGGCAGTTTTGAACCAGAGGTGTTGCAGAATTTAAGGGTTAGGATATGTCTGATAAAGTCCCAAAAGAAAAGGGTCAGACACACAAACTGTTTAAATTTATGGCAGCAAGAGGGCGATATGCAAGAGAAATTAACATATGCAACCGGTTCCAAACCTAGCGGGAATGAGAACACAAACACACCATTGTCGACACAGGTCGAAGGGGAACAGAAGGCTACAGTCAATGATACATCCGTAAATGATAGTAATATGAAAGAGCAATGTATTAACCCTAACTTTTGCAAAATGTATCCTGTTTTGAAGTCTCTCCAAGGTTTTAGGTCACAGGAAGATGAAGGATTCAGCCAAATCGCAGCTTTCCTCCAAGCAGACACTTTGCAGGACACTCAGGAGGGGCCTGTCCAACCAGGTAGCGCAGTAATAATATTCCCTAATGAAAGAACTGGTGAGGTCACAGCTACCGGTAAGTATGAGACAGTTCATTACACAGAAACAACAACACCACACAGTAAACAGATTAGGAACGGAATGGTAGGATTACACCCTGTTTTGGAAATAGTAACTCGGGGGAACCGATAGACAGGAAGTAGTCCTCACCAGGAATAATGCAATGTATTGCCCGTGGCCCAGAGATGAGCTGCGATCAATCATTTCAGAATTCCCCGACCCTCAGAACCATTTAGCCAGATGTCAGAAATTTATCAGAGATCTGGGTAATGTGTATGAACCGACAAACCAACATTGGCGGACATTTTTGAAAGCCTGCCTACCCCCTAATATTGACACCCTAAAATTAATCACTGATTGTAGATTAGAATTGGATAGTCCTATGACTGACAGAAACAATCAGGAAAATATAGAACGAATTAACAGACAACTAGAGTTGTATTTCCCCACAACTGATAAGTGGAGGAAAATTTTCTCCTTAAAGCAGAGGGAAAATGAAATGGCATCTGAATATTTCCATCGGGCCCTACACATAATGGATAGATACATAGGGGTATCGGATGCAGGGAATGATGAAAATTACAGAGAGGTGGTTGTCTCTGCGCTGATGGACGGACTCGATAAAACAGTGAGGGACAGAGTACAAACCTCTTTGCCTGGTTGGAGAGGGGTCACAGTAGCTTGCCTTAGAGAGTACACAACTGAACACCATAGGAATATTGCTAGGCGTAGAAAGCTGCGAGAGGAGAGATTGAGGATTGAAAGTATGCAGGCTCTTACACCAAAGTCTCATCAGCCCAAACCCCAAAACCCTAGTAGTAACAAAAGACCTAAGATATGTTACATTTGTAAAAATGAAGGACATTTTGCTAGAAATTGTAGGAGTAGTAGAGCACATAGCCAATATAGACCCCTAGACAGAATAAATAAGCCACGTTATTAAAAACATAGACAGGATCAAGGGACATATAGTAAGGAATCACGATACAGTATAGAAAAACACAGATTCAGTTAATGGGAAGAACAGAATAAATGCAACTTTACCCTTGTGACAGAATTTATGGAGATTAGGAGGAGGCTTCTAAACTTCTGCTTCTCTCTCTCTAGCAGAAGTGACCTCTAAGTAATTTAACAGGAGTTTTGTTAGAGATGGTATACATATAGAGTGCTCCCACCCAGGAAGCACAAAATATGTTAAAATACCCATATTCCCACGAAGACTAATATTGCATTTCACTGTTTTAGAAGCATGTCCATCACAGGTAGAGGAAATTATCTCAAAGATACCGGGTTCCCTATGAACTTAGAATGGACAAGACACTGGATTGATGGCTGGGATAGTCCCAGTAGAGATATAACACACATAGAATTTTTTTTAAGGGAACAGCCTGATTAGGGAATCATTCCCCGTAGTGCCCAATCCATATGTCAAACTTTGTAAAATCTTCTTTGTAACTAAACTCTGTGATTTGTCTTCAAAGTTTCCTCTTCACCTCTGACGTTCACCGACAGAATTACAGCTCAAACGTCACATGTCTACTCGGTCTTTTCAGAGGTCTGCCCAAACCCAGTATATCTCACCAGAATCACTGTGCCTGGCCATGCACAAAGGGTGGAGAGTGGAAATACTGGTGAAGGGAGACTGTGCATAGATACCGATAGACATGATGATGATGTATGTGGCAGCCTGATGGTAAACGCAAATCTGACAAATTTTCTTTTTATTATTTTCTCTCTCTTTTTCACTTTCCACGGATGGTTTACTTCACACAACTGATAATACACAACAGTTAAACACATTATAATGCAAGATTTATGTTTCCTACAGAAAGGTTGCTGACTCGGAGAGAACATCGTATCACTGGAGTGTCTGTTCTGGGAAGGCTGAGAGGCAGGACTGTTGTCACGGCACCTGAGCGCGGAGAACAATAAGATCAGAGGCGGTTGTCGTACCAGTTTTCTTTTTCCTTTTTATTATTTTCTCCATCTCCCATTTCCTCCCCCTTCTTGTTCCCTTTCTCTCCCCCTAACAAGATGGACTTACCCCAAGAGACTGCGTTCCGGGTTTTCCTGTTAATCCTGTTGTTGACGAGAACAGTCTGTTTCGGTGAGAGTACCAGAGAGGTCGAGAAAGGATCTGGAATGGGTTCTGATGGCAAGGACGGATTTGTAGAATTCCAAGAGCAACACATCCATCGAGCAAAGGCGAGTATCAGAAAACGATCTGGTAGTCAGGAAACTAGGAGGCACTGTGAAGGGTTATTGGCTGAGGAAAATTGCATTTGTAGGAATTGTGAAAACATAGTTGAGGATGGGTGCATCCAGAGATGTCAGTCCAGCCTTAATATCAACATGGACCGTCATCCATTGAGTGATTACCACTCACTAGTGGGTAAGGTCTTAAACCAGACAGAATGCTGGGTGTGCTCACAAGTACCTCAAGGTCAGAGCAAGTCAGGATTAGTACCGTACCCTTTAGCAATAGATGAGGTACTCGAATTATGGGGTGGGAGACCGGTGGACAAGAAATTTAATATTTCTAGGCCCCCTAGTTTGAAGATCCACCAGTACCATGTAGATAGATCCTTAGTGTGTTTCAACATTTCCAATTCCCGAAAGCCGGGAAATTGGGAGGTGACATGGAATAACCAGACCATGGCATTCTCGCACAGAGCTGATAGGGATACCCGTAGAGTCTGAACTTATACGCCAAATAGCCAACAGTGGAAGGTATTTTCTGTATAGGTATACTCAAGGAAGTAAGACCATGTGGGTTGGAGAAGTATCACCAGGGTACTGTGCGCATATCATACAGCTTGATACTTGTACTGAACAGATGAGAGAGTTAGGGATTGGGTTTTTCACATGGAAAGTTTGCAATATGGTAATGTCATATTCTGTCCCATATGTTCTCCCTGATGATGCTTATTTCATATGTGGGAGGAAGGCTTATAAGTGGCTTGCCCCAAACTCAGAGGGATTGTGTTACATTGGAAGAGTGTTGCCAGAGGTTATGACCATAACCCATGATAAGATGAAAAACGTTCAACGCAGTGCTCAAGCTCCTTATACTCATACTCATTATGAACACATCGTTAAAAGACACCTCATAGATAGGACAGAGCACGTTGCCTCTGATTTGATCCACGAATCCACCGGGATTCAATTCCTTCTCGCATTAGATATCACCCGTACTGCCAGAGGAATTATAAATTATAGGTACATCCATGCGCTAGTGAACCTGATAGATAATATCACTGAGATGTATGACGACACCTTCAGGTATACGGGAAGGGAGTTGCAAGCTTACAAAACGGAACTGATCCAGCACAGGATGGTCCTCAATTATATCACAGTCGTGACGGGTGGGTACTGTGTCACATTGGCTACTCAATATGGTGTGAAGTGCTGCACGTATATTACAAACAGCACTGAGGACCCAACTGAGATCATTGATCAAAAGATGGACGATATCTTACAGTTGAAATGGGAGTTCTGAAGGAGACACAACCTTACCCTGACTGCTGTGAGTAATGAACTGACCGGCTGGGTCTCATGGTTGAACCCACGCAATTGGTTCTCAGGTTTAGGAGAATGGGGTCAAAATGTTATTATGAGTGTAGGAAAGTTTCTCCTTTGTATCCTGGGAGTCGTCATAATTATTGGCTTGATATTTAGGCGTGTTCGAATTTTAATGCGGCGCAAGCGCAGTACAAAATTGATGAGTTTAAGGAGCGGGGGCATTGGTACAGCAGCAGATTTAATTTATGATCCATCTATAGAAACGATGTTGTGATAAGGATTGCAAATGAATTCCACGGCCCGTTTCTTTCACCCGTTTTTCCTGTGTTTTTCCCTCAGCAAAAATACTCCCATCCGGAAGAGACTTCGATCAACACCCAAGAATGATTACGCAAAGGTTATGTGAATGTATTGTACATACTGTATGTGTCTTATCTTCATCTCTACAACCTTCAGTTAGTGACACACATAGTCGACAGGTGATATCCACATATATTAGCACTCACATATGTTCCCCCTCCATGTATCATCATCTAAATGTGCACCCCATTTGTTGGAACAAGAAGCCGAAAAGAGCTCGGTAGTGTTTGTTTGCCCACTTACTATGTAAGTACTATGTAAGTACTATTATTACTTACTTAATATGGGATAAGAAGGATTTAATGTATACTTCGCAATACCTCGAAGCTTATCTAGAACATATACGGCACGATGATACATGCCCCTCAGACATGAAGTCATACACACATGCTTTTACTATCTCACTAGGTTATACATTTCCCACCTACACCTCTCCTCCTACCATCCAATCATTTGTAGATATCAGCACAGTGTTCCTGGCGCTGCAATTGTCGGATTCAAAAGCAGCTCTCTCAGGGGTATTAGGTCATTTACCCCTAATATAGACAAAAAAAATACAATATGAGAGTGTGCTTATTAAATCCGATGTAGATTTTATTTTATATAGTAATAAAAACTTATAATTATATACATATAATTCTATATGCTTTAATACCAGCCGGCCGGCTTTATACACACTTACTTACAATAAAATTGCTTAATATAAAATTGGGACACAATTTCTAAGTATTTAAATTTTCATTAGGCTGAGTTTTTATCCACAGCTCCAATCTATCTGCATAAGTCCAAAAGATTATTGTCAGCTTGTTATACCAATTATATTAATTAGCAGACTCTTGTTCAGATTTCTGATACCAAGTGATCAGTTCAGTGTTAATCCAAACCACCGCTTTCCTCACAGCTGAACAGTCCGTTTAAGGCAGTTCATAATACTTTGTTACAACTGTAACTGTTTGAGATTAATATGTATCAGGTTGAAATTAGTGTACCGTACAGATGCTTCCGTTCTCCAGCTTGCAAGCATGCATGCGACGTCCCTCCTGGTTAGTGTTTCTCGTCACTGTCCGTTAGCTCTGGAGGGGAATCACTTCATAAGTCGCTCTCCATTTTTTCTCCCGGCGGCTAGCCGTATGGCTGGAATAATTCCTCGTCAGCCTGACTGGAGAATGAAGGATCTGTCGGCAAAGAAGACATGCACAACCCTGCGCCTTCAGGGTGTAGGCAGACGCCGGCCAGTGGATAAGCAAGATTGCTGCTGTCTGTATGAGAGTGTTTGACAGACGCGTTTCCCCGCCTACTCGAGAGTATCAGCGGCTTCCTCAGTGTCAATTTCTTTACTCTCTCTTACTTCCTTTAAATAACCCTATGGATGGTATACACATGTGCAACAAGACCATTTCACTAATTATCTTGGCCTATTAACTCTATATTGCTCTATTAGTATATATTCATTTGTCGCAAGATTTATATATCTGCAGCAAAAATGATTATTTACTTATTTAATCTTTTAGAATTTTTTATAAATCACAATTTAAATCATAATACTTATATAATATTCATATAAAAGAGCCATTGTATATAATAATGATAATATATATAATAAAAAACAATCTTTTTTCCAATAAATAATAAAAAACTCTTAATAGATCATTTTTTATATATATTAAAAAATAATAAAATAAATAATATTACTATATTGCAGCTACAATTAATAGAGGTAGAAATAGAGACACGCATACTTATAACCACAACATCTACCTCTACAGGTTCCTGTGTGTATGTGTGTTGGTTTTATATTAAATACATTACACATATATCATTAATATACATATTGCTATCACCCAAATATTTCTTTCAAGGGATCGATATATTCCCATATTAATCACACAGAAACTGGTAATATTTTACTCATTACAAACATCATCGTATTTTTCTTATTTTTCTGATATTCCCCCAAAAAAGTACATTTTAAAGTACATTTTAAAGCACATTTTGACACGCATTTTCAAGCACAGAGATATGGTATTTTTCTTCCAATCTGTTATAAATATAATGAATTCCTATATCAGTGTAGACATGTCAATAATATTTATTACATATGTCATGATTTTATAGATAATTTTATAATTAATTTTATATATAGATAATATTTATAATTAATAATTAATAATTGATATTTAATTTTTAATTTTTAATTTTTCATTTTTCATTTTAGATTTTAGGTATTTATGGGCCATTAGGACTTTATATATACTCAGACGGGTACCACATGTGTAGTGTATGCCCCTTTATATCCCATTTAATTCTACAGTATCATTAAGGCCTAATGGTACCATGGTATCCATTCTAAAGATCCAATAGGCCTCTCTCCTACGAAGCCTGTTGAATCGGTCTCCTCCTCTGATAGTCATTTTTGTTTGTTCAATACCTATCATGGTTATATTTTCCCATTTCCCTTTCTGACATTGTATGACATGGTCTGATAGGGGGTGTTTTGCTCCTTTCATTATATTTCTCCTATGCTCCATATATCTTACATGTAATGTTCTTGTAGTTCGCCCGATATATTGTTTTCCACATTGGCACGAAATTAAATAAATAACATATGTGGACATGCAATTAATGAAATCCTTGATGGCAAAGGACTCATTGGTTATAAAGGACTGAAAGTTACTACTTTTTCTAGGTATGTTATTACATGACTGACAGTTGCTTTTTCCACATTTATGGTATCCAGGTGGCCTCACAGGAAGCCAGGTATTGGATGTATCCGAGATGGGTTTTCTACTTTTAACAAAATGACTTGGTACTAAAATTTTATGCAGATTGTCTGCTTTTCTAAATATGGTACCCCCTATTACTTGAAAAGGGCCTCAATTATGCACCTGCAGCTAGGCCAAACCTGTTCCAATTATTCGTTGATCTAAATCGTTATACCCGCACACTCAGCAGAAAAAGATATTTTGCACTTAAAGGCTTAAAAAAGAACCTAAGTGATGAAGTACCTATAGTACTTGATGCGGATGATGATCATATAAGGGAGATCCTCGAGTGCTTGGGACAGGAGGGAGCCGTAGATGGAGGTGATTCAGAGATAACTATCCCAATATTTGATGTAAGGACAAATAAGTTTAAAAAGAAAACAGATTTTTACCCTTTATCTTATAAGGGCCCTTTTGTAGATAGTTTCTACAAATCCACACTTGCCAAATTTAGGGACATCTGTGAAAAGTCAGATGATGGTAGATATTGGGATAACCTGACCCCTGGGGAGCGTATGGCTATGAAATCACTGCGGGAAGATTCATCAATTATAATAAAAACAGCGGATAAGGGCGGTGGGATTGTAATACTAGATACGGAAAATTATGTCCTAGAATGCTCTAGACAATTGATGGATATGAAATTCTATACTAAAATAGATACAAATCCCACCGTCCTATTTCAAAAACAATACACGGGATTGCTTGATCAGGCTATGGAGGATGGCTCTATATCCAAAGAAATATTTGATTTTTTACTTTGTACACACCCTATCACACCCACATTTTATGTTTTACCAAAAATTCACAAGTCACTCACCAATCCACCGGGGCGACCTATAATTTCTGGTGTTGGGTCATTAACAAATAATTTATCTTTTTTTGTCGATCATCATTTGCAGGGACACGTAGAGAGCCTAAGGTCGCACATAAAAGACACACAACATTTTTTAAACCTTATAAATAAAATTACATGGAAAAAACACTATTATTTAGTCACGTGCGACGTAGAAGCACTATATTCTAATATACCACACAAAAAGGGTGTCTCTGTGGTTGATTATTATTTAAAGCAAGGCGGCCTTATGGACTCTCTGCGTGTCTTTATTGTGGAAGCGATAAAATTTATATTATCACATAATTATTTTATATTCGACAATCAGTATTATTTACAGACACGCGGTGCGGCGATGGGGGCCAGATTCGCACCGAGCTTCGCTAACCTCTACATGGGAGCCTTTGAGGACGAACATGTGTGGGGGGGGGGGCTCGGGGCGAGTCTGGTCTACTATGGCCGGTTTATAGATGACTTATTTATTGTTTGGGGTGGCACGATTGAAACACTTCACAGTTTTTTTAACAGTCTCAATAATAATGAATATGGTCTCAAATTCACATCTCACTATAGCACTACAAATATTAGTTTTTTGGATATAGAGCTGTATATTGAGAATGACACTTTAGTCACAAAAACTCATATCAAGGAAGTTGATCAAAATAGATATCTAAACTATAAAAGCTCCCATAAGCAGTGTTGGAAGGACAATATCCCCAGGGGTCAGTTTGTCAGATTAAGACGAAATTGCACGTCTATTCTGTCATATCAGGTTCAAGCAAAAAAACTTATGGAATCATTCTCCGAACAGGGCTACCCACAAGCATTGTTGGATAAAGCCTATTCAGAGGTAGAAAAAATAGAAAGGGATACATTACTCAAATCAAAATCGGCAAAGGAAAATAGTAATAATAAGAAAGATAGAAGCCTATCCTTCATCACACAATATAACAGCAGTGCACATAGAATTAGTCAGGTCATCAAGAAAAATACCTCATTACTGCTCCTGGATGATGTATTAAAACCATACATCAACCCAATAGGGGGTACCATATTTAGAAAAGCAGACAATCTGCATAAAATTTTAGTACCAAGTCATTTTGTTAAAAGTAGAAAACCCATCTCGGATACATCCAATACCTGGCTTCCTGTGAGGCCACCTGGATACCATAAATGTGGAAAAAGCAACTGTCAGTCATGTAATAACATACCTAGAAAAAGTAGTAACTTTCAGTCCTTTATAACCAATGAGTCCTTTGCCATCAAGGATTTCATTAATTGCATGTCCACAAAACACCCCCTATCAGACCATGTCATACAATGTCAGAAAGGGAAATGGGAAAATATAACCATGATAGGTATTGAACAAACAAAAATGACTATCAGAGGAGGAGACCGATTCAACAGGCTTCGTAGGAGAGAGGCCTATTGGATCTTTAGAATGGATACCATGGTACCATTAGGCCTTAATGATACTGTAGAATTAAATGGGATATAAAGGGGCATACACTACACATGTGGTACCCGTCTGAGTATATATAAAGTCCTAATGGCCCATAAATACCTAAAATCTAAAATGAAAAATGAAAAATTAAAAATTAAAAATTAAATATCAATTATTAATTATTAATTATAAATATTATCTATATATAAAATTAATTATAAAATTATCTATAAAATCATGACATATGTAATAAATATTATTGACATGTCTACACTGATATAGGAATTCATTATATTTATAACAGATTGGAAGAAAAATACCATATCTCTGTGCTTGAAAATGCGTGTCAAAATGTGCTTTAAAATGTACTTTAAAATGTACTTTTTTGGGGGAATATCAGAAAAATAAGAAAAATACGATGATGTTTGTAATGAGTAAAATATTACCAGTTTCTGTGTGATTAATATGGGAATATATCGATCCCTTGAAAGAAATATTTGGGTGATAGCAATATGTATATTAATGATATATGTGTAATGTATTTAATATAAAACCAACACACATACACACAGGAACCTGTAGAGGTAGATGTTGTGGTTATAAGTATGCGTGTCTCTATTTCTACCTCTATTAATTGTAGCTGCAATATAGTAATATTATTTATTTTATTATTTTTTAATATATATAAAAAATGATCTATTAAGAGTTTTTTATTATTTATTGGAAAAAAGATTGTTTTTTATTATATATATTATCATTATTATATACAATGGCTCTTTTATATGAATATTATATAAGTATTATGATTTAAATTGTGATTTATAAAAAATTCTAAAAGATTAAATAAGTAAATAATCATTTTTGCTGCAGATATATAAATCTTGCGACAAATGAATATATACTAATAGAGCAATATAGAGTTAATAGGCCAAGATAATTAGTGAAATGGTCTTGTTGCACATGTGTATACCATCCATAGGGTTATTTAAAGGAAGTAAGAGAGAGTAAAGAAATTGACACTGAGGAAGCCGCTGATACTCTCGAGTAGGCGGGGAAACGCGTCTGTCAAACACTCTCATACAGACAGCAGCAATCTTGCTTATCCACTGGCCGGCGTCTGCCTACACCCTGAAGGCGCAGGGTTGTGCATGTCTTCTTTGCCGACAGATCCTTCATTCTCCAGTCAGGCTGACGAGGAATTATTCCAGCCATACGGCTAGCCGCCGGGAGAAAAAATGGAGAGCGACTTATGAAGTGATTCCCCTCCAGAGCTAACGGACAGTGACGAGAAACACTAACCAGGAGGGACGTCGCATGCATGCTTGCAAGCTGGAGAACGGAAGCATCTGTACGGTACACTAATTTCAACCTGATACATATTAATCTCAAACAGTTACAGTTGTAACAAAGTATTATGAACTGCCTTAAACGGACTGTTCAGCTGTGAGGAAAGCGGTGGTTTGGATTAACACTGAACTGATCACTTGGTATCAGAAATCTGAACAAGAGTCTGCTAATTAATATAATTGGTATAACAAGCTGACAATAATCTTTTGGACTTATGCAGATAGATTGGAGCTGTGGATAAAAACTCAGCCTAATGAAAATTTAAATACTTAGAAATTGTGTCCCAATTTTATATTAAGCAATTTTATTGTAAGTAAGTGTGTATAAAGCCGGCCGGCTGGTATTAAAGCATATAGAATTATATGTATATAATTATAAGTTTTTATTACTATATAAAATAAAATCTACATCGGATTTAATAAGCGCACTCTCATATTGTATTTCATTTGTAGATATGTATTGTATATTTTTCTGTTTAAAGCAGGGCCGGCTCCAGGCCTACTAGCACCCTGAGCGAAAACATGTAAAAGCGCCCCCCCATTATGCGCGCGCCGAAGGCGCACGCTCCAGGAAAAATGGGTGTGACCTCTTGGAAAGAGGGCGTGGCCTCATAACTTCATATTATTAGACTATAAATAAATATGTTTTCACACCCCCTCTACGCACACAATTAGCAGCCTTACACATAACAGCCACAGTAGTGTTCCTTACACACAATGGCCCTCATTCCGAGTTGATCGCTCGCAAGGCGATTTTAGCAGAGTTACACACGCTAAGCCGCCGCCTACTGGGAGTGAATCTTAGCTTCTTAAAATTGCGACCGATGTATTCGCAATATTGCGATTACTAACTACTTAGCAGTTTCAGAGTAGCTTCAGACTTACTCTGCCTGTGCGATCAGTTCAGTGCTTGTCGTTCCTGTTTTGACGTCACAAACACACCCAGCGTTCGCCCAGACACTCCCCCGTTTCCCCGGCCACTCCTGCGTTTTTTCCGGAAACGGTAGCGTTTTTTCCCGCACGCCCATAAAACGGCCTGTTTCCGCCCAGTAACACCCATTTCCTGTCAATCACATTACGATCGCCGGAGCGATGAAAAAGCCGTGAGTAAAAATACTATCTCCATTGTAAAATTACTTGGCGCAGTCGCAGTGCGAATATTGCGCATGCGTACTAAGCGGAATTTCACTGCGATGCGATGAAAAATACCGAGCGATCAACTCGGAATGAGGGCCAATGTCTCCAGTATAGTGTCAGATACACATAATGTCTCCAGCAGGGCCGGTTCAAGGGCGCTCTGTGCCCGGGCAGGAAAAGGGACGTGGCCTAATACAGGGGGCGTGGTCAGTTACGCCCCCTGTACATTGCTAGCGCTGCTTGAATGCTGAGCGGTGCGCGATGACGTCATCGCGCACCGCACAGCGAAAGGTCCTCTCCACGAAGGGAAACTAGACGCTATGCGTCTAGTTCCCTTCGTGGAGAGGACCTTTGCTGTGCGGTGCGCGATGACGTCATCGCGCACCGCTCAGCAAAGTTACTCTCCACGAAGGGAAACTAGACGCATAGCGTCTAGTTCCCTTCACAGGAGGCGGACGGGGACGGCAGCGGAGGCGGACGGGGGACACAGCACCCTCCGGAAGGCGGCACCCCGGGCAAAAGTCCTGCTTGCCTGTGGCAAGATCCGCTACTGGTCTCCAGTATAGTGCAAGATACACAATGTGCAGTGCCAGATAGACATGATATGCCCCCCAGCAGTGCCAGCTACACACAATATGCCCCCCAGCAGTGCCAGCTACACGATAGTGTTCACTTTTTAGGGCAGGGAGGGCACATTTTTAAGTTAGGAGGGCAAAATGATGTACATACTGTAATGCTTGGTGCTCATCTACCTACATGTTAAAGCATGGACAGTGCAGCAAAAATTTAGGGGCGTTACTTCGTGGGGAAGGTGCGTGGCCACATAATAGTGGCAATTCGCATTACACCACACAGTAGTGCAGTTAATACACACTGCACCAGGTAGAACCTCCTAGACACTTTGCGCCAGGCAGAGCATGTTAGACACTTTGCGCCAGGCAGAGGACGTTAGACACTTTGCGCCAGGCAGAGCACGTTAGACACTTTACGCCAGGCAGAGCATGTTAGACACTTTGCGCCAGGCAGAGCACGTTAGACACTTTGCCTAACCACAGACGCCTAGCGGGAACACTACATGATATGCTCCCCAGCCGTGCCAGCTACACATGACATGCCCCCCAGCAGTGCCAGCAACACATGACATGCCCCCCAGCAATGCCAGATACATAAATGGCCACACAGTGCCAGCTATGTAGATACAGAAAAGCCCCCACAGTGCTAGATAAATGCCCCCACAGTGCCAGATAAATGTCCCCACAGTGCCAGATAAATGCCCCCACAGTGCTACATAAATGCCCCCACAGTGCTACATAAATGTCCCCACAGTGCCAGATAAATGTCCCCACAGTGCCAGATAAATGCCCCCACAGTGCCAGATAAATGCCCCACAGTGCCAAAATGTCCCCATAGTGCCAGATAAATGCCCCCACAGTGCCATATAAATGCCCCCACAGTGCCAGATAAATGCCCCAGTGCCCCAGATAAATGCCCCCAGTGCCAGATAAATGTCCCCACAGTGCCAGGTAAATGCCCACAGTGCCAGATAAATGTCCCCGCACTGCCAGATAAATGCCCCCACAGTGCCAGATAAATGTCCCCATAGTGCCAGATAAATGCCCCCAGTGCCAGATAAATGTCCCCACAGTGCCAGATAAATGCCCCCACAGTGCCAGATAAATGCCCCCAGTGCCACAGTGCCAGATAAATGTCCCCACAGTGACAGATAAATGCCCCCAGTGCCACAGTGCCAGATAAATGTCCCCACAGTGCCAGGTAAATGCCCCCACAGTGCCAGATAAATACCCCCAGTGCCACAGTGCCAGATAAATGTCCCCACAGTGCCAGATAAACGCCCCCACAGTGCCAGATAAATGCCCCCACAGTGCCATCCATAAATGATTCACTCAGCCGCCCCCCCCCCAAATACCTGCGGCGTTGGAGGGGGAGGAGTACTGCTGTCCGGGTGCGGCAGTGCAGGTCCGGGTCCGGGTGTGGGGGTGCAGGGGTGCTGGCGGGCGGGCGGCCAGGAAGCCTCCAAGTCCAAGGCGCTTGAGTGCGCTGTGCGCGCTGCGCAGCGCCGGCGTCTGACGTTAGACACCGGCGCCGCTCAGCGCGTATAGCTCACTCAAGTCACACGATGCTGCAGAGCAGGGCCGGCTCCATGTTCGAATATGGAGGCGCCAGCGCGCGGCGCCCATTAAGGGTGGTGCCCTGCGTGGCCGCTCTATTCGAACATGCCTAGAGCCGGCCCTGGTTTAAAGTTTAGATAGTGGCAGTTATTGTTGACTGCCAAAGGGTGGACTGTCAAAGTCGAAAAATATTGTAATGCATACATCATGTACTAACCACACACACATGCGCGGGCACTTATTCCGCCGTGCGTGCACATATCCGCAATTTGAGTAGGATCGCTCCTGCGATCCTGTGCGTGGTATGGGTATTTACGGCGGAGTTTGTGAGCGCATGGAGGGTTATCAGAACATTACATATTTAACCCAAATAGTGCATTTTGTACACATAGCTCCCCTACACCACACCAGCAAGTATCAACAGTTTAAACGATTCCAGGACTAAGGGATTCACCTTTGCATGATAGGAAGGGACAGACAAAGGTTATAAGGTGATGTCTAGTATCCAGCTGTAGGGTATTTTAAGGGTAACATTCCGGTGTTGGTTAGAGAAAGATTGCATGTTCCTGCGTATAGTTATGTGCAGAAGTAGAATATAGATATAAACTGTATTTACTGTATATTATGTATGCGGCGGGAATCCAGAGGATACCACACACAAGAGCAGTTGAGAAAGACATCGCTCACCTTTTCAACTCAACCTATGACCTCTCCTGTAATGTAGAGATGCATCTCTGTGTCCAATAGACAAAGGGATTACAGTGACCATTGTATTGTATATGGAAGTTGTGTATAAAAAGCCTGTTGTTGCCTGGCCGGTCAGAAGACTCTGAACGCTTTCTACCTGATAAGCGGAGGACCGGCCGGGTTGCGCAAGCGAACATTCTCATGTATGTACATTGACTGTAGCCATTATTCTGTTGTAGATTTATCTTGTTAGGTCTGTAGTGTATAACTTGTACTGTCATCCCCTTTCAAATAATCCACTGTGGCCTTAGAACCCAGTGTTCAACTACATATCGGTGTTGTGTCCTCATTTCCCTGCTAGGGTTTAAAGTGTTTAACTATATAAGGTTTTAAAGTGTATTGATAAGGTGTGTACGCATAGCGGGTACTTTATACCTTCAGCGCTGCATAAAGGTTTAAGGTGTATCATCATTACAGTGCTTTATGGCACAAGGTTTAGAGTGTAAGAATAACATTGCATTGTATCACTAATAAGGTTTAAAGTTTATCAAGAGTGTGCGCGCGCTGTGCGTACTCTATACACCCAGCGCGGCGTGTGTACGCTAAGTACGTACGACGTACGGGACTCTGTATGCAAATAGCGTGCGAAGTGCGTAGCGTGTGTATTAAGTCTAGCGGCCGTAGCGGCTCCATGGTAAAAGTGTGTTTAACGGTATAGCTTTATGGTTTAAGATAATATCAACATTATCAGCCCCCAGTAGTGTAACCCCTGTAGTTTAGCCCCCAGTAGTAATGCCCCCCTGTAGTTTGCCCCCAGTAGTAATGCCCCCTGTAGTTTGCCCCCAGTAGTAATACCCCCTTGTAGTTAGACCCCAGTAGTAATACCCCCCAGTACACTAGTAATGCCCCCTTGTAGTTTGCCCCCAGTCGTTAGGCCCCTTGTAGCTTGCCCCCGTAGTAATGCTCCCTTGTAGTTAGCCCCCAGTAGTTAGCCCCCAGTAGTAATGCCCCCGAGTACAGTAGTAATGCCCCCCAGTAGTTAGCCCCCTTGTAGTTTGCCCTCAGTAGTAATGCCCCCATTTATTTTGCCCCCAGTAGTTAGCCCCCTTGTAGTTTGCCTCCAGCAGTTAGCCCCCTTGTAGTTTGCCCCCAGTAGTAATGCCGCCCCCCAGTAGTAAATCCCCCCAGTACAGTAGTAATGCCCTCCTGTAGTTTGCCCCCAGTAGTAAACCCCCTTGTAGTTTGCCCCAGTAGTAATGCCCCCTTGTAGCTTGCCCCCAGTAGGTGCGCCGCTGATACACTGACACTCAAACATAAAAAAAACCCACAATACTCACCAAGACCTGCTCCCGCATCCGACCGCTGCAGTCCTTCTGGCGTCCGCTCCTTAGCACTATGTTAGCACCCAGTAGTAATGCCCCCTAGTACAGTAGTAATGCCCCCCAGTAGTTAGCCCCCTTGTAGTTTGCACCCAGTAGTAATGCCTCTTTGTAGTTTGCCCCCAGTAGTTAGCCCCCTTGTAGTTAGCCCCCAGTAGTAATGTCACCCCCCCAGTAGTAAATCCCCCCAGTACAGTAGTAGCCCCGCTCCCGCGTCCAGCCACTGCAGTGCTCCTGGCGACCGCTCCTTAGCACTATGGGAGAAACGTCATGATGTCTCTCCCATAGTGCACACTGACAGAGCCGGGAGCCGGAAGCAGGAGCTCAGTAGTGAGCTCCTGCCGCCGGCTTCCACTGTGGAGAGATAGCCGGGCGCCCGCTGGTAATACAATCTCAGCGGGCGCCCAGCATCTCCCTGCGGCACCAGGCACATATCTGGTTAGGTGAGCCGGAGGAGAACTGAATTTTGACTATACTTTGTACTAGATAGTACTAGTGATGAGCGGGTTCGGTTCCTCGGAATCCGAACCCCCCCGAACTTCAGCCTTTTTACACGGGTCCGACGCAGGTTCGAACCTTCCCGCCTTGCTCGGCTAACCCGAGCGCGCCCGAACGTCATCATCCCGCTGTCGGATTCTCGCGAGGCTCGAATTCTATCGCGAGACTCGGATTCTATATAAGGAGCCGCGTGTCGCCGCCATTTTCACACGTGCATTGAGATTGATAGGGAGAGGACGTGGCTGGCGTCCTCTCCGTTTATAGAGAAGAGAGTAGAGAGTTAGAGACACTACTTAGTATTTACTAATTTTGGGGAGCATATTAGGACTGGAGTACTACTACTTGCTGATAGTGTGACCATTGACCACCAGTTTAATTAATCCGTTCTCTGCCTGAAAAAAAACGATACACAGTGTGACACAGTCACATACCATATCTGTGCTCAGCCTCAGTGTGCTGCATCATCATATGTAATACTGTATATCTGACTGTGCTGAGTGCTCACTGCTCACACAGCTTAATTGTGGGGGAGACTGGGGAGCAGTTAGAGCAGGAGTACATAAATAATATATTTTAAGTACAGTGCACACTTTTGCTGCCAGAGTGCCACACTGCCAGTGTGACTGACCAGTGACCACACTGACCACCAGTATATTGTGATTGTCTGCTTAGGACGGAGTACTACTTGCTGATAGTGTGACCAGTGACCAGTGACCACCACCAGTTTAATTAATCCGTTCTCTGCCTGAAAAAAAAACGATACACAGTGTGACACAGTCACATACCATATCTGTGCTCAGCCCAGTGTGCTGCATCATATGTAATACTGTATATCATTATCTGACTGTGCTGAGTGCTCACTGCTCACACAGCTTAATTGTGGGGGAGACTGGGGAGCAGTTATAGCAGGAGTACATATTTTAAGTACAGTGCACACTTTTGCTGCCAGAGTGCCACTGCCAGTGTGACTGACCAGTGACCACTGACCACCAGTATATTGTGATTGCCTGCTGACCACCAGTATATTGTGATTGTCTGCCTGAAAAAGTTAAACACTCGTCGTGTGGTGTTTTTATAAACGCATTCTGTAGACAGTGTCCACTGTCCAGCAGGTCCGTCATTACATAATATATACCTGTCCGGCTGCAGTACTAGTGTGATATATATATATTTTAATTTTATCTCATTATCATCCAGTCTATATTAGCAGCAGACACAGTACGGTAGTCCACGGCTGTAGCTACCTCTGTGTCGGCAGTCGCTCGTCCATCCATAATTGTATACCACCTACCCGTGGTTT
The DNA here is from genome assembly GCF_028390025.1 of Pseudophryne corroboree. Lineage (NCBI taxonomy): Eukaryota > Metazoa > Chordata > Amphibia > Anura > Myobatrachidae > Pseudophryne > Pseudophryne corroboree. The sequence goes on along the minus strand of NC_086447.1, from coordinate 469,563,617 downwards.
TAATATTAATATTAATAATAATATTGTGAGGTGTGAGGTGTTCAGAATAGACTGAAAATGAGTGGAAATTATGGTTTTTGAGGTTAATAATACTTTGGGATCAAAATGACCCCCAAATTCTATGATTTAAGCTGTTTTTTAGGGTTTTTTGAAAAAAACACCCGAATCCAAAACACACCCGAATCCGACAAAAAAAATTCGGTGAGGTTTTGCCAAAACGCGGTCGAACCCAAAACACGGCCGCGGAACCGAACCCAAAACCAAAGCACAAAACCCGAAAAATTTCAAGTGCACATCTCTAGATAGTACACTAGATCAGGGGTGGCCAACCAGTCAGAGGCAAAGAGCCAGAAAACATCCATAGTAAAGGGTAAGAGTCACTATCATGCGCGCGCCTACGGTGCGCGCACAAAAATGGGGCGTGGCCTAGTTTTCACAAAGCCACACCCCATTTTTGTGCGCGCACCTTTCGGTATGACCTTTGTAGGAATATGACCTTGTGTCATAACACCATTTTTAGTCATGTTGTACAGTGCCACATACATATAATGCCCCAGTACAGTGCCACATACATATAAAAATGCCAAAAAATAGGTGCCTCCACAGTGCCAGATACATATACGCCCCCACAGTGCCAGATACATATATGTCCACACAGTGCCAGATAAATATATGCCCCCAGTGCCAGATACACATGCCCCCACAGTACCAGATACACATGTCCCCACAGTGCCAGCTATGCCCCCAGTGCCAGATACACATGTCCCCACAGTGCCAGCTATGCCCCCAGTGCCAGATACAATGCCCCCACAGTGCCAGATATGCCCCCAGTGCAGATACATATGTCTCCACAGTGCCAGCTATGCATGTCCTTACAGTGCCGGCTATGCCCCCAGTGCCAAATACACATGTCCACACAGTGCCAGCTACGCCCCCCAGTGCCAGATACACATGTCCTTACAGTGCCAGATATGCCCCCAGTGCAGTTACACATGTCCCCACAGTGCCAGATATGCCCCCAGTCCAGATACACATGTCCTTACAGTGCCAGATATGCCCCCAGTGCAGATACACATGCCCCCACAGTGCCAGCTATGCCCCCAGTGCAGATACACATGCCCCCAGTGCCAGCTATGCCCCTAGTGCAGACACACATGTCCCCACAGTGCCAGCTATGCCCCCAGTGCAGATACACATGCCCCCACAGTGACAGCTATGCCCCCAGTGCAGATACACATGTCCGCACAGTGGTTCACCCCCCCCCCCAAAGTGCTGCTAACCGTGCTGCTGCTGTGAGGGGAGCACAGCGCGCACCTCTCCTGTTACTCTGACTCCGGCGGGGGGTGTCTATCTTCAATTCAGCACCGGCCCGTGAGCCAATCAGAGCTCGCTGTCCGGCAGCCAATCAGGAGCCTTAGCTGCCGGACCGCAAGCTCTGATTGGCTCATGGGCCGGCACCGAATTGAAGATAGACACCGCCGCAGGAGTCAGAGGGGCAGGAGAGGCGCGCGCTGCGCTCTCCTCCCCTCTCCTCACACGCCGGAGAGACCTTAGAAGTTGCTGTGTGTCGGGCAGCGGTGGCCGGGAGCGGATCGAGCCGCATGCGGAGGATGAAAGAGCCGCATGCGGCTCGAGAGCCGCGGTTTGGCCACCGCTGCACTAGTTAGTCAAGATTGACTTGCCTGCACAGTCTACGGTGGTCATTCCAAGTTGTCTCACCATGTATACAGGGCTAACGATGATGAGCATTTAAAAAGTGGACTAACAAGAATAATAATTTATGTAGCGTATGACATGGACAAAACAGATCAGTTATGTGAAGATTATTATCATTTGCACGTGGCGGCACACAGGGCCGGTGCTAGGGTGTTTGACGCCTCCCTGCAAACTATAAATTTGCGCCCTCTTTCCAATACTTAATAAGGGGACAGCAAGCACCGAAGGCACGTGCCACAAAAAGGGGTGTGGTCTCACAAGGAAGGGGTGTTCCCAGACAATTGTACCCCCAATTTACATTACGCCACACAGTAGCACAATCTTAATTCACATTACACCGCACGCAGTACTCCTGATTCATTTTATACCACATAGCAGAGTCACTTTACGACACACAGTAGTGCCCCTTATTCAGGGCTTAAAGTGGACCTGGAGAGTTGGTTGAACTACATATTTGTGCCCTAACCCCCATACCATCTAAAGGAACAGTGCGCACTGAAGGCGCGTGCTGCAAAAAAGGGGTCAAAAGGAAGGGACGTGGCCACACAATAGTACCCCCAATTCAAATTACACCACACAGTAGCACAATATTATTGTCATTACACCGCACGTAGTGCTCCTATTTCATATTACGTCACACAGTACTGCCCCATATTCACATTATGCTACACAGTTCCCATGATAGCAGTGCCGCTTATACACACAATAATGCCCACAGTATCAGTGCCGCTTATACACACAATAATGCCCATGGTAGCAATGCCGCTTATACACATGCCCGCCGTATCTGTGCTGCTTATACATATAATAAATGCCCCCCTGTGTGTGTATAATACACACACACACACACACACACACACACACACACACATACTGTACACACATGCAATATATAGCTCTGGTAAACAATAACACTTGGAAGCACACACTTGCAGCAGGAGAATACATTACAGTAGATAACAAGGTTTTCAAAGAGTTAAACTTTTGGCAGAGTCAGGCTGCCCTGAACACAGGGGGTAATTCCAAGTTGATCACAGCAAGAATTTTTTTAGCAGTTGGGCAAAACCATGTGCACTGCAGGGGGGGGGGGGGGGGGGGGGGGCAGATATAACATTTGCAGAGAGAGTTAGATTTGGGTGGGTTATTTTAATTCTGTGCAGGGTAAATACTGGCTGCTTTATTTTTACACTGCAAATTAGATTGCAGATTGAACACACCACACCCAAATCTAACTCTCTCTGCACATGGTATATCTGCCTCCCCTGCAGTGCACATGGTTTTGCCCAATTGCTAACAGAATTCCTGCTGTGATCAACTTGGAATTAAACCCACACTCAAGCTCCTGCATCAGCTGCATCAGCATGTAGAGGCCAGGGGGAGGGCTCAGAAACCAGAGTGCAGGGAGAACATAGAAGGCTTCATGTCATAATTTCCCAGCAGGAACAGAAAGTGAAAGTGGCCAGCCTGTGTGGACAGAGTGAAACCCCTTCTGCATTCTCTGCTGGGAGGGGGAGTGGAGATCAGCGCCACGGGTGGACTGGGCTCTGGAGCCTCATGCTGCTGCACCACTGCCTATACAGTCTGATAGGCGCTTTGGCAGCCGGCAGCAGCAGAGTCTCAGAGCAGGGAGAGCGCCTCTCCGAAGTCGGCGTCTCCCTGCTTTGCAGGCTCTGCTGAGCGGGTTGCGCCGGCTCTGGCGGCACAGATAAATAGCCTGCCAGTTTAATATAACTACACCTTCGAGATGTCATTGCCATGTTATTCGGCGCAGCATATTCAAAAAGGTACCCCATAATCACAAGACACAATTGGCAATGCTGCTTTTATTACAGGCCCTCCCAATGTCTTCTGCTTAGTACTGTACATTGGGCCTGATTCGGATTTGGAAGCAGGGCAAAATAAGGGACGTAACTTATCTCAAACAAACCATTTTTCTACGCAAGGTGAGAAAATTAATTTTTTATTTTTTCTGTGCAGGGTAATACTGTCTTTTCATGCATTTAACCCACAAATGTTAGACAGCTTTATTAATATGCTGCAATTTAGATTTCAGTTTGAACACACTCCACCTAAATCTAACTATCTCTGTACATGTTACATCTGGTTCCGGTATGAATGGTCGACCATGTTATGGTCGACAGTCATTAGGTCGACCACTATTGGTCGACATTGACATGGTCGACATGGGCATATGAAAAGGTCGACATGAGTTTTTTAACTTTTTTTGGTGTCGTTTTTTGCGTAAAGTGACTGGGAACTCCAATTAGTGCACTGCGTCCCCTCGCATGGCTCGCTTCGCTCGCCATGCTTCGGGCATGGTGCCTTTGCTTCGCTCGGCACACTTTACCGTTCCAATCGTAGTCCATGTGGATCGTAAAGTATGGAAAAGTTCCCCAAAAGAAAAAAAAGTTAAAAAAACTCATGTCGACCTTTTCACGTGTCGACCATTTTCATGTGTCGACCATGTGTCCATGTCGACCATGTCAATGTCGACCAATAGTGGTCGACCTAATGACTGTCAACCATAACATGGTCGACCATGTGAACGGATACCGTTACATCTACCCCATCTTCAGTGCAACATGATGTGGCCTACTTGCTTATTTTTTTGTTTCCTTACACATCTAAATAACCCCCGTTGTGCAAGAAAAAAAGAATTGCCAGTGTTAATGGTAATATAGCACAGAAAAAATAATTGTCTAAGCTAAGATTTCTTATTAAATTGAATGGGTGGCAAACATTTCTCAGTTGTACTCAATGTAAAGATACCTATTTTTGTAACGATGCTGAAGTTAGCTTCTTATTCGGCCAGCTTCTTATTCACTTCTTATTCGAGCTCCAGCTTATTATTCAGAAAATTTAGTTTTGCAAGGGTTAATGAGTCTTGGGTCACAAATTTTACCCCTGAAATCAACAGAGTGGTCACTTACATATGACCCACTTGTATTTTGCTTGGCCCAACGCTGTTTTGGCCATGAAATACACTGGCAAAGTGGGCACACACACCATATTTTACCATTTTGAATAAGTAGCTGTAGTTTTGCAAGTGTTAACTAGTCTTGGGCCACAAATTTGACCCCCAAAAACAACAGAGGGTGGTCACTTGCATGTGACCCACTTGTATTTTGCCTGGCCCAACGCTGGTTTGGGCATGAAATCCACTGGCAAAGTGGGCACAAACACCATTTCATAAATTGCCATTTTGAATAAGTAGCTGTAGTTTTGCAAGGGTTAACTAGTCTTGGGTCACAAATTTGACACCTGAAATCAACACAGGGTGGTCACTTACATATGACCCACTTGTATTTTGCCTGGCCCAATGCTGTTTTGATTTGATGAAGAAGAAAAGCAAATCAACTTTTAATAGCAGCACTCATTCCCTAAATTCTTTTTAATAACAAATATATTTTATTCAGATATTTTATTAGTAATAATGTAAGCTTCGAAAAAGATTCTCAATACCCACATGTGATATAAGTGCCTTTATTATTACCACATATGATGAATTATATGTCCCCTTGTAATAGAGGGGACAAATAGAGTGAAATATTAAAACAATAGAGACAGAATAACGTGTAATAGGCCCTACACACTTAAAGATTATCTGTCCAATCTGGCTGATTGGAAAGAAAATCTGGCAATGGCTGGGAGCAAATAACAATCAACAATTTGCTACCAAAATCAAGAAAATGGACAAAAACAGTTCACATAAATTTGTTTAATGAAACAAACTTAACCAATTTGTCTTAAAGTCCATTTTTGTCTGTTTTCCAATGTTTGAGAGTAAATAGTGAATTGCCATTTGCTCCCAGACATTGCCAGATTTTCTTTCCAATCAGCCAGATTGGACAGATAATCTTTTAGTGTGTAGGGCCCTTAAGAAAAAATAAATTAAATTTATGTGTATACAGATGTATTTAAAAGAAAATGCTGGTACGCTGTCTTGATTTATAAATCAATAAATACCTGTAATTCAAGAAATTATTAATTTGTTTAATTTCTTAAAACAACCACAGACTCTTTTTAGCCAGTGATGTTTATACAGGGTTACAGAATGTGTCAGTGTTGTGACATTTCTAGTGAATTCTCAATTTTGTAGATCACAATGCAACATTTGTTGCTATATAGTGATGTGATAAGAATGTTAGGAACAACACTGCAAACATCCGGATGATAGTTTGTCTGTCTGTTTATTTATACGCATAAGGCTCTTATTGCCTTCAGTAATGCCGGTATATGATTACACGCTGACAAATGGTTCTTTGATATTGGGTATTATAAATTACCCCTGTTGGAATGTATGCTCATTAGCCACTACTCCTTATAGGCCACACATGCCGATATTCTGAAAGATATGAACGATCTCGTTCATAAATGAACGAGAACTCGTTCATATCTTTCAGTGTGGAGACTCCAGCGATGAACGATGCGCGTCCCCGCGCTCGTTCATCGCTGATCTCCCGTCGGCTGTGCATGCAGGCCAATATGGACGATCTCGTCCATATTTGCCTGCACTTCAATGCAGCCGGGTGACGGGGGGAGTGAAGAAACTTCACTCCCCCCGTCACTGCCCCCCCGCCGCCGGGTTGCTCGTCGGCCGTATCGGCCGTCGGGCACCTCGGCGGCGCATCGCCGAGTGTGTTGGATTCCTTCTGTACATATCTTAATGATAATAACCAAAATATTGAACTTTCCTTCGAAATTAGTAAAGAAAAGGTTAATTTTCTTGACTTAACAATCATTTCAGAAGGAGGAAAATTATTCACAACAAATTATAAAAAACCTACAGACAGTAATGCTTACATTAATCAAGAAAGTAATCATCATCAAAATTGGGTAAGAAGTATACCCAAGAGTCAGTTTAGACGACTCAGACGCAATTGCACCACAGATGAATTGTTTGATATTGAAGCATCCTCTATGGAAATGGATTTTATTCAGAAGGGTTATAATATAGAATCAGTACATAGAGCAAAAATAGAGAACCGAGCTCTATCACAGGAGGAATTAATCGGTAATGTTAAAAAGGCTAAAGACCAAATAAAAGGTATAAATTTTATAAGTAAATTTTCATCCCAATATAAACAAGTGGAAGGGATCATACGAAAGCATTGGGGTATACTTACTAGGGATCCGTTATTAAAAGATCACATAATGACCACACCGAAATTTACTTACAGAAGGGCTGATAATCTTAAAACCATGTTAGTTAAAAGTGCGTTGGAAGTAGAAAAAAGACAAACAAGGATAACATCGAAAGGTTTTTTTTTTTTTTTTTTTTTTTCCAAAATGTTTTTATTTTAATTTTCACTTAAAACATTTTCCAATACAATGTCAACAAAGCATTAAGTAAGATAATACTTAAGAGAACAATACAGTAGAAAATAATTGTAGTTCAAATTGTTATATCCAAAATATAGGATTTGTGTATTATCAAAATCTTATACATTCAATCAATAAGAAAAGAGTAAGGGAGAATTTATTCTTCCAAGGAAAGAAAATATAGAGAAGAAGGAGAGAAGAAGAGAAGGAATAGAAGAGCATAAAATGACAAATGGATGTTCGTATGATATAAAGGGAGGAAGGTGGGAAAGGGGTCGCCTGTAGCCCCGTGATCAAGAAGAAGAGGGAGGGGGGGGGGGGGGGGGAGAGGTACTAGGGAAATGGGCGTTAACTCAGTCGGATCGGAGGTTCGGATATAAATACTGCAGTTTCATACCATAGAGTTGTACGAAAACAATTATGAATCTGAGTTTTTGTTGAAATGTTTAAAGTGTCAATAAAAGAGTCCCAAATCTCAAAAAATTTCGCTATGCGTTGTTCTTTATGTAACGAAGTTTCCATCCAATCCATTTTGAATACATGAAAGAGTTTATCTTTAAACATTTGTAAGGAAGGGGGAGATGGGTGTATCCATTGTTGTAATATACATTTTTTTGCCACAGCTGATAAAATCAACAGTAGCTTGCGACAACCCGGAGATATTCTAGAAGTGGTTGTCAATATTCCAAAAACGGCCCATTCAGGGGACAGTGGTAGAAAATTAACCAAGTCTGAAATAGCGAATTGTTTTATTTGAAACCAGAATTTTTTGATATAAGCACAATCCCATAGACAGTGATAAAGAGTAGCTTCAGGTCGAGTGCATTTTGGACATGTTGAAGTGGAGGACATCCCCACTAACTGACAACGAGAAGGTGATAGGTATCCTCTATAAAAGATTTTAAAAAACATTTCCTGGTACATAATGGTTGGGAGGGTACGATTGGAATATAAAAGCGCCTCTAGAATGGTTGCTTCGCTAAGATCAGGAAAGTGTCTCTGCCATCTGGTGATGCCTGTGTCATAGTGGCCTTCATAATATGGTGTCCGCAATATTTTATAGAATCTTGAAATATCTCCTTTAGTGTTAGATGTAGATCGAAGGGAGGTATCCAACTGGTTCCTCCAGTCCATGGGAGAAAGACAAGAGGTCACCTTTGAGACATAGTGCTGTGCTTGCAAAAAGGCTAAATTGTGAATTTTTAGAAAAGAAAATTTAGATTGAGCCTGAGAAAACGTAATAGTACGTTGTGTAATTGTATCGGTAAGTTGGTGAATTGTGGTAAGCCCCTGCTGAGCCCACAGAGAAAAGGGGCTAGATGCCAAACCATGTTGAAAGTTTACATTGCCAAGCCAAGGAAGAAACAAAGAGTATGAGGCATTGAGTTTCCATTTATTACGAATTGTATGCCAAACTGACCACGCTGACATTAAGAGAGGGTTATCTAGTACTCCTGCTGGTATGTCGGATTTATGGAGGTGTAAAAAACAAACTAAATCTATATTGGTTAGAAAGGACTGTTCTACTAAATAATTGGAATATAAATCAGAGTGCGAGATCCAATCCTTAATATGTCTGCATACAGCAGCATAGTTATAGATTTCCATATTTGGAAAATTAATACCTCCTTCTGATTTAGTTCTTTGTAGCAATCGGAGACTAAGGCGCGGTTTCATTTTTTTCCAAATAAATTGTCTGAAGGCTGCCTCAATTCTTTTGAGATCTGTCTTGGTAAATACGAGTGGTAGAACCTGAATAGGATATAGCAGCTTCGGGAAGGTAATCATCTTTATAAGGTTGGCTCTACCTAGAAAGGATAATTTTAAGTGTTGCCACCCGTCCAATTCTTTAAGAACTGTATCAATATTACTTTTAATATTCGTGATATATAAATCATGGATATTTCTAGGGAGGCGAATTCCTAAATAAGGGATGTAAGTATCTGCCCATTTCAGATCACCAACCGATAATGTATTTCTACGAAAGGAGGCGCTTAGGGCCATGATGGTAGATTTGGAGTGATTTATGGTAAAACCTGATATCCTTCCAAAATCTTCTAGTTTACAGAGAAGGGGCATTAAACATTCGTGTGGATTAGAGATAAACAAGAGAAGATCGTCTGCAAAAGCAGCTATCTTGATTTCCGCATTGTCATAGGACATACCTCGGAAAAGGGGCCAGGATTGGAGTACTCTCAACAAAGGATCTAGTGCAAGGTTAAAAAGTAAGGGGGATAGAGGGCATCCCTGTCGAGTTCCCCTAAACATTTGAATAGGGTCACCCAAAAGTCCATTAATTAATAATTTTGTTTTAGGGGAGCTATATAAATATTTGAGTAAATTAATAAAGGAAGAACCAAACCCTCGTTGTTGTAATATGGCATATAAATGTGGCCATAAAACTTTATCAAAAGCTTTTTCGGCATCTAAACTCAACAATATGTTAGTGGAGTGGTCTTGAATTGTTGAGGAATATAAAGCCGCTATTGCCATACGGACATTGCGAACCATATTCCTGCCATGAGTAAATCCAGATTGGTGGGGTGTCAGGAGAGAAGGAAGGATTGTTTGTAGGCGAGAAGCCAGAATTTTAGAGAGAATTTTGTAATCCTGATTCAGGAGAGTAATGGGTCTATATGAGGCTACTAAATCTGGATTTTTATTGGGTTTCAATAATAATATGGTATAGGAATCATTAAATGTAGGGTAGTTGAGTTTTCCCTCCTGAATCTGTTTAAAAACATGAGTCATGGAAGGAATGATATCATCTTTTAGTATCTTATAATAGTTCCCATTAAATCCATCAGGGCCCGGTGACTTGTTGAGATGTAGACTATCAATGGCAACTCTGACATCCTCTTCTGTTATGTCACTAGAAAGGAATTCTTTCTGTTGAGTTGTTAAATATGGTAAATTGGCTTCTTTAAAAAAGGATTCTGACAAAAGGGGGTCAATTGGTGCGTCTTCATAAAGAGAAGTAAAATATGAATGAAATATACTGTTAATGTCAGCAGGTTTAGCGGCCATTGTATTAGAGCTTGGATCTAGGATTTTTATAATGAATTGTTTCTTCCGTTGTCGACCTGCCATGTAGGCCAAAATTTTCCCCGATTTACCCCCCCAGCGGTAATAAGTATTTTTAGAATAATCCACTTTAATTTGAGCTTCCTTTAAAAGGAAAGATTCCAAAATTTGTTTATGATGTAGACATCGAAAGGTTTTTATCGTTGTGGTAGCTGCAATATGTGTAAGAACTGTAAATCAGAGGCTACTAAACTAACACATTACAAATCAAATCAGACACAAAAAACATTACCCATTAAGGATTTTATTACCTGCTGTAGTAAAAATGTCATTTATCTGCTAGAATGTCAATGTGGTACCCAATATGTGGGGAGGACTAGTAGAATGCTCAAGGAGCGAATGAATGAACACGTTAGAAACATCAGAAATGGTTTGGAAGGTCATAGTGTATCCCTCCATTTTAAGGAAAAACATGAATGTAACATAAAAGGTTTAAAAAGCTTCTGCGGAATAAAAATTGGGAAGGGCAACTGGAGAACTAAAAATACAGAAATTAATCTAGCAAAATTAGAGATGAAAACTATATATGAATTGAGAACTTTAACACCTAATGGTCTCAACATGGATTTCGAGACAAAATGGTTTATTTAAAAAATCAGTAAATTAATACACTTGTATGGTGTTGTTTTGTCTTTTCTTTCTCCCAACTTATATGAGGGATCTAACCTTGGAAAGAATATGCTATGGACTGTGGCCATAACTCCCATGGAAGAAAGAAAAAGGATGCCCTTTTGGAGGACTTTATAACATCAGACAGTCACATTATGTTTGTAATCCTTATATGCTGGAGGATTGATACTCTTTTTGCCCTGAGGGAGATGCACCTTCCGATATGAAGATTCTATATAACGCTGGCGGAATGAAAGTAAGGTGATAGAATACTTTCGGTTAAATCCTCTTGCCGCCGGTCACATGATCGGGCAGTTACCATGGCAACTTTAAATAGCCCTACGGATCGAGGGATATTGGTTGTTGCATTTTCCCCGGAGGAGGGTGTCTGTATCTCCAGTTTATGTCATATTTGTAAATTAGGTAATACGGGGAACCCGTCTGTGGGATGCTTCCGTGTATATTCTAAAACATTTTTACCATAGGCTCCACGGGTCCCCTTTTTTTCCGTTTTTCCGTCCCGGACAATACAGATAATGGGATCTGATATTAATGTACAAGTCTGCACACGGAGGCAGCTCATATATTACGGGTGTCCTTGGTTTTTTGTTCTCTATTTTTTTGTTGTTCTTTGTAATGCATGTAAATTGTATTGGAAAGGAATCTGTGGGGTAATTATATAATACGGGACAGCCCACTTTAATAATCATTAATGATTTGGATAATGGGCATCTGGAATATAAATACAGATTGCAGCACAATATATGTAAAACCTTGGATTAAGCAGACAGCTGATAGTATTAACAACAAGGAAACAAGGTTTAAATGTATTATTAATGTTTTTATAAAGTTCTTTTTACTGTTTTTTAAATAATTGCCTGTATAGCTAATTATTGTAGTCAGCTGTATGTGTATTGAGAGTATAAATATCGGACTAGAGGAAGAGGACGGCACTTCTTGAAAAAGGGGAGTGGACTCCCAGAAACGCGTCGAAGCCGTCCTGTGTCTGTGCTCAGAAGGTCCTGGAGATCGGTGATTCGGATTCCGTGCGGTGCGCTTACCTGTCTGCAGCCGGTGCGTTCTTTCACGGGGTTTTACATCAACTGCCGATACCCAGTTCCAATTCATGTATGCGGACTTATTTTTATGACTTTTTTGTATTTTAAATAAAAATCCTTTTTGGAAAGCAAGTGTGTTCTGCTGGGAATTCCTATTGGATACCAACACACAGAGAGGATAAAGATACCTTTATGGGAACGCGGGACAGAAATCTAATGTAAGTTATACACTGTCAGCTAAATAGTGAAAGAATACTGTGATACCAGTGGGTGAAATCTGTAAGCTGTTTAAAGATACCTTTATGGACACACGTGAAAGAAACAACCTGTAAGTGTTTTTCCAGGAGAGAGAATACACAGGGGATTTCTGCGTGTCAATATTGAACATCTTCATTTTATGTGTATAGAGCGCTAGTTTTGAGCATTTTTTCTTTTTGTGTAAATCTGTGTCAAATAGGAGGTATTGGGTGTTTCCTCTATTGCATTAGAACTAGCAGCAATTAACAAGCGCAAGGCTGCTATCAATTTCTTTTTTGAGATATCCTGCTATTACAGTAATACCGTCGACGAAGATTGCAATTTCACACAGTGCTATCTTAAAAATAAGCCTGCTTCAGCACCTCTTTATAAGATTATATAGGAAGGAGACATAGAATCTATGTATGACACATATGATTCACGAGTTGGTAATTCCATCCTTTCATAACCACTGTTTAATATGGTCCCAGTGATATATGTTCACAATGAATAGAGCATGCCAAATTTTTGAGAGATATAAATGGCTTATTTTAATCTCTCATATATTGATGTAACAATTACAGGACCTGTTGTTGCCTCAGTATCTAGCTGGTATTGCAATGCGGCACAGGCATGCACTGATAATTGACACTTTGGTGTATATTGTAAGGTTTTTCACAAGCAATCTTGATTTATTCACAATCTTCTTAATTGATATCCTGCAATCACAGCAGTATCCTTAGAAAAAACTGCAAATTCGCACAGTACTCGCTCAAAAGTGAATCTGCTTTAGCACCTCTTCATTGCATAATATAGGAAGGAGACATAGGAATTGTGTATGCATTTTAATATTACTACAAATAATGCTGTCTTAAATAAATAGATAATTCAAACACATATAATTCCCAGAATTATAATTATATCCTTACACAATCACTGTTTGTTGTTATCCCAGTGATGTGTGCTCACAATAAATCGAGCATGCCAGAATTCTCAGAGGTGTTAATAGCTTGTTTGAATCTCTCATATATAGACGTAACAATTCAAGCCCCTGTTGCTGCCTAAATGTCTGGCTGGTATTGCCATGCAGCACAGGTATACATAAACAGTTACCCCTTTAGTATGTATTGTAAAATTTGTTACAAGCAAGTGGCTAGCACTTGGAGGAATCCCTCCTGTCTTCTGTATATACTATGCCAGCATGTATCTTTTAGTCTAAGTAGTAACCCTTACTAATAATTCTGACGAAGCTTAATAAAGTGAAATGCGCATCGGCTTTGCTGTGCGCTGTCAGTACTAATATTGTTATGTATTAACATCCTGTGTACATCAGAATTATTAGTAAGGGTTACTACTTAGATTAAAAGATACATGCTGGCATAGTAAATACAGAAGACAGGAGGGTTTCCTCCAAGTGCTAGCCACTTGCTTCTAACAAATTTTACAATACATACTAAAGGGGTAACTGTTTATGTATACCTGTGCTGCATGGCAATACCAGCCAGACATTTAGGCAGCAACAGGGGCTTGAATTGTTAATATATGAGAGATTCAAACAAGCTATTAACACCTCTGAGAATTCTGGCATGCTCGATTTATTGTGAGCACACATCACTGGGATAACAACAAACAGTGATTGTGTAAGGATATAATTATAATTCTGGGAATTATATGTGTTTGAATTATCTATTTATTTAAGACAGCATTATTTGTAGTAATATTAAAATGCATACACAATTCCTATGTCTCCTTCCTATATTATGCAATGAAGAGGTGCTAAAGCAGATTCACTTTTGAGCTAGTACTGTGCGAATTTGCAGTTTTTTCTAAGGATACTGCTGTGATTGCAGGATATCAATTAAGAAGATTGTGAATAAATCAAGATTGCTTGTGAAAAACCTTACAATATACACCAAAGTGTCAATTATCAGTGCATGCCTGTGCCGCATTGCAATACCAGCTACTGGCTGCTCTGTGGGGCTGGTCTCTTCAAAGTGCTGCTGGGATTTCTAAGTGAGTTGGAAACAGTATAAAGGTGAACTCTGATTAATCTCTGTCTATCCATACAGAGATATTAATTTTGTGAGAGAAAGTAATCTGATTCTGATTGATTGATTGATTGATTGTATCTATACTGTTTCTTTTTGTTTTAATACATCTGTACTGGGTTTTTTTTGTGTTTTTCTTTTGGAGGAAAAAAAAAAAAGTGTGAGGTGATAGCCTGAGGGGTTAACTCAGGTGTGAGTAATCAGGAGTAATCAGGAGGGTGAGGGGCTGATTGAAACAGCTGGGTGAGCCTATATAAGCAGTGACCAGACTCTTTGAGCCTGCTCTGTGGGGCTGGTCTCTTCAAAGTGCTGCTGGGATTTCTAAGTTAGTTGGAAACAGTATAAAGGTGAACTCTGATTAATCTCTGTCTATCCATACAGAGATATTAATTTTGTGAGAGAAAGTAATCTGATTCTGATTGATTGATTGATTGATTGTATCGTATCTATACTGTTTCTTTTTGTTTTAATACATCTGTACTGGGTTTTTTTTTTTTGTGTTTTTCTTTTGGAGGAAAAAAAAAAAAAGTGTGAGGTGATAGCCTGAGGGGTTAACTCAGGTGTGAGTAATCAGGAGTAATCAGGAGGGTGAGGGGCTGATTGAAACAGCTGGGTGAGCCTATATAAGCAGTAACCAGACTCTTTGAGCCTGCTCTGTGGGGCTGGTCTCTTCAAAGTGCTGCTGGGATTTCTAAGTGAGTTGGAAACAGTATAAAGGTGAACTCTGATTAATCTCTGTCTATCCATACAGAGATATTAATTTTGTGAGAGAAAGTAATCTGATTCTGATTGATTGATTGTATCGTATCTATACTGTTTCTTTTTGTTTTAATACATCTGTACTGGGTTTTTTTTTTGTGTTTTTCTTTTGGAGGAAAAAAAAAAAAAGTGTGAGGTGATAGCCTGAGGGGTTAACTCAGGTGTGAGTAATCAGGAGTAATCAGGAGGGTGAGGGGCTGATTGAAACAGCTGGGTGAGCCTATATAAGCAGTGACCAGACTATTTGAGCCTGCTCTGTGGGGCTGGTCTCTTCAAAGTGCTGCTGGGATTTCTAAGTGAGTTGGAAACAGTATAAAGGTGAGTTAGAATACAGATAAAGGTGAGTTTTATAATACACAATCAGGAACACACATTTACAGTACCATTAAACTTCTGGTGAGACTGCAAGGGGCTGACCTTGTGAGTGAGTGAGAGGGTCTCTTACTTGGAGTAGCAGAGGGGCTGTGATTGTGCGGGTGTGAGGGGCATTTTTTATTTTTTTTTCTTAGCAGGAGCTGGAAACCGAGTGAAAAGGAGGAGCAGTGAGCTGGTACAACTGCAACTGCTAAGTGGAGTATAGGTGCCACAGGAGAGAGTACTACGGCTGCATAAAAGTGAAGGACCAAGAACCGCACAAAGATAGATAAGTATAAGCCAGCTTAATTATTGTATAAGTGATATTGCTTGTCTTCTATTTTTTATTTTTGCTGCTTTTTCTTTGAGTGTAACAGGGAGTTAGACCTTGCAAACAATATGGGAGGGGCTGTGATTGAGGACCTCACTCAGTGCATGTCGTGCAAGATGTATGCACACCTGGAGCTACCGGCCCAGTGTGAATACATCTGCACGAGGTGTGTGCGAACTGTTGCCCTGGAAGCCCAGGTAACTGATCTAGAGCAAACGGTTACGCGACTGAGGGAGATTCACAATCTCGAGCGTAGTTTAGACAGAACGGTGGAGGAGTTGCGGGAGGGGTCACTGGTAGAAGAGGATGATGATCAGGTAGCCAGTTGGGTCACAGTTAGAAGGAAGAATAAGAGGGGGAGGCACGACATCTCCGAACTATCAAACCCGAACAAATTTGCCCGATTGGACGAGGAATCGGAGGATGATAGCGAAGAAATTACGGTGCCGGAGGAGACTGCTCCCTCTAGCATCCAGAGGTGCGGTCCCTCTGGCACGGTTGGGATAAAAGATAGAGAGGTACCTAGTCAAATGGTGGTGGTAGGGGATTCTATCATCAGGAAGGCAGATAGGGCAATCTGCTACCGGGACCGTGATCGCCGTACAGTCTGTTGTCTCCCGGGTGCTCGGGTACGGCACATCGCGGACCGGGTAGATAGATTGTTGGGAGGGGCTGGCAAAGACCCGGCGGTCTTGGTGCACGTTGGCACCAATGACAAAGTTAGCGGAAGGTGGGATGTCCTTAAGAAAGACTATAGGGACTTAGGAAAGAAACTGAAGGCAAGGACATCTAAGGTAATATTCTCGGAATTATTACCCGTGCCACGCGCTAGTCCAGGGAGGCAGAGGGAGATTAGGGAGGTAAATGTGTGGCTTAGGGATTGGTGCAGGAAAGAGGGGTTTGTGTTCCTGGAACACTGGGCGGACTTCTCAGTCAGACGCCATCTCTTTTGTCGTGACGGATTGCACCTGACTGAGGAGGGGGCAGCGGTGCTGGGGGGAAGGATGGTTAGAAGGTTGGAGGAGATTTTAAACTAGGAGCCTGGGGGGAGGGTTTAGCTAAAAACTACGGGTCATGCAGTGAGAATAGTGGGGATGGCGGTAGTAAACAAAATGGGGGAGAAGTTGGGGGGAGGGTAAGAGCAGGCAGTAAGGTTATTAACATGGGTACTAAAAGGGATTTTACCAAAGCACTAACCAATGACGATTACAGGTCATCCTTGCCACATAAGGTGAAAGATGTCCCTAATGCAAGGGAAAATACTTATCTTAGTTGTATGTATGTAAACGCCAGAAGCATTACTGGTAAAAAGGGTGAACTAGAAATACTTGCAGCAAGCAAACAGTATGATATTATAGGCATTACTGAAACTTGGTGGGATGAATCTCATGATTGGACAGTCAATCTAGAGGGCTATACACTGTTTAGGAGAGACAGACTAAATAAAAAGGGTGGAGGGGTGTGTCTGTACGTAAAGCCGTTTTTAAAACCTAATATATGGGAAGATACTCAGGAGGGTACTGTAGACACTGTTGAGACACTATGGGTAGAAATTGCATGCGGGGAAAAAGGAACAAAAAAGTTAGTATTGGGTGTATGCTATAGGCCGCCTGGTATCAACGCATCTGATGATGAATTGTTACTAAAGCAAATTGAAAAAGCAGCAGGAGTAGGAGACATAGTAGTGATGGGAGATTTTAACTATCCAGAGATAAACTGGAAAAACGATTCATGTGATACTGCTAGGGGCAGTATGTTTTTAAACACACTAAATGATAACTACCTAGTCCAACTAATTGAGGAACCAACTAGGTACAATGCAATCTTAGACCTGGTATTAACAAACAATCAGGATTTGGTATCGGGTATTATAGTAGGGGAACCCATAGGAAACAGCGACCATAATATGGTCACATTCAATATCAGTTTCTACAAACAGCCCTATACTGGCTCAACTAGGACTTTAAATTTTAGCAAAGCAAATTTTGAAATGATGAGGGTATTTTTCAGGGATATTGAATGGGAAGGTATGTTTTTAGGAAAAAATACTACGGAGAAATGGGAGGTACTAAAATTCCTGCTAGCTAAAAATACACTCAAATATATTCCTATGAGTAGCAAAAAAGGGAATAAAAATCATAAACCGATGTGGCTTAACAAAAAGATTAAGGAACTTATGGGCAAGAAAAGGCGAGCATTTAAAAAATACAAATCTGACGGGGAAGCAGAGTCATTTCAGCACTATAAGGAATGTAACAAAAATTGCAAAAAGGAAATAAGAGCGGCTAAAGTAGAAACTGAAAAACTAGTAGCAAAGGAAAGCAAAGCAAATCCCAAAAAATTCTTTAAATACATCAATAGCAAGAGATTAAAAAAGGAGAGTATAGGCCCTTTGAAGGACACGTTGGGAGTCTTAAGCAAAAATGATAATGACATAGCGAACACACTAAATGAGTTTTTTTCAACAGTATTCACTAGAGAGGACCCAATTCAGGGACTGACACACAATCTCAATAAGGACAATATCACACTGATAGGTACTTATTTAAGCGAGGAAGTAGTCTGTCACCGATTAAAACATTTAAAGATTAATAAATCACCAGGGCCCGATGGTATTCATCCAAGGGTTCTAATGGAGCTTCACTCTGAACTGGCAAAACCGCTATCTCTGATCTTTGAGGATTCAGTTATATCAGGTATGGTTCCCAAAGACTGGCGTATAGCGGAAGTAGTGCCTATATTCAAAAAGGGAAGTAAAGCTGAACCAGGTAATTATAGACCAGTTAGTCTTACATCTATAGTGGGGAAAGTATTGGAAGGTATTCTAAGAGATAGTATTCAGAAGTTCCTTGAAACCAATAAGGTCATTAAAAGGAATCAACATGGGTTTATGAAGGACAGATCCTGTCAAACCAACTTACTTGGCTTTTATGAAACAGTGAGCGCAAACCTAGATCAGGGTAAAGACGTGGATGTAATCTTTTTAGACTTTGCCAAAGCGTTTGATACTGTACCACACATGAGACTTATATACAAGCTACAAGAATCAGGGCTAGGAAGCACAATATGCACTTGGGTCAAAAACTGGTTAGATAATAGGAAGCAGCGCGTTGTGGTTAATGGATATTTTTCAACTTGGACTGAAGTGCTAAGTGGTGTGCCGCAAGGCTCAGTATTAGGACCGCTATTGTTCAATATTTTCATTAACGACCTAACAGAAGGTCTAGAGAGCATGGTGTCAATTTTTGCAGATGATACCAAATTGTGTAAGGCTATAAATACAGAGGAGGATGCCGAGTCTCTTCAGAACGACTTAGTTAAATTAGAAGCATGGGCAGCCAAATGGAGAATGCGCTTCAACACAGACAAGTGTAAGTTAATGCACTGTGGTAACAAGAACAAAAATTACACCTACCTACTAAATGGGGTAAAACTAGGGGATTCTGTACTGGAAAAGGACTTAGGTGTCCTCATAGATAGCAAGCTAAGCAGTAGTACCCAAAGTAGGACTGCAGCAAAGAAGGCTAATAAGATATTAGCATGCATAAAACGGGGTATTGATGCTAGGGACGAGAGTATTATACTCCCATTATATAAATCACTAGTGAGGCCACACCTTGAATACTGTGTACAGTTCTGGGCACCGTACTACAAAAAGGATATCCTGGAGCTTGAAAAGGTACAAAGGAGGGCGACCAAACTAATTAAGGGCATGGAGACGATGGAATACAAGGAAAGGCTTGAAAGACTAGGCATGTTTACATTGGAAAAGCGGAGACTAAGAGGGGATATGATCAACATCTACAAATATATAAGGGGACAATACTCAGAGCTTGCGCGGGACCTGTTTTTGGTTAGATCAACACAGAGGACTCGTGGACACTCGCTCAGGATAGAGGAGAGGAGATTCCGCACAATACGGCGTAAAGGCTTTTTCACGGTAAGGACAATACGTGTTTGGAATTCCCTGCCCGAGGGAGTTGTAATGGCGGAATCTGTCAACACCTTTAAGAATGGGTTAGATAAATTCCTATTGGATAAGGATATCCAGGGGTATGGTGCATAGTCATGCATTATAGTTACTATATAGTCAAATCATCATGCAGAGGACACCACAAATAGGTTGAACTCGATGGATAATTGTCTTTTTTCAACCTCAGATACTATGTTACTATGTTACTAGATACTGAGGCAACAACAGGTCCTGTAATTGTTACATCAATATATGAGAGATTAAAATAAGCCATTTATATCTCTCAAAAATTTGGCATGCTCTATTCATTGTGAACATATATCACTGGGACCATATTAAACAGTGGTTATGAAAGGATGGAATTACCAACTCGTGAATCATATGTGTCATACATAGATTCTATGTCTCCTTCCTATATAATCTTATAAAGAGGTGCTGAAGCAGGCTTATTTTTAAGATAGCACTGTGTGAAATTGCAATCTTCATCGACGGTATTACTGTAATAGCAGGATATCAACTAAGGAGTAGTGGCTAATGAGCATACATTCCAACAGGGGTAATTTATAATACCCAATATCAAAGAACCATTTGTCAGCGTGTAATCATATACCGGCATTACTGAAGGCAATAAGAGCCTTATGCGTATAAATAAACAGACAGACAAACTATCATCTGGATGTTTGCAGTGTTGTTCCTAACATTCTTATCACATCACTATATAGCAACAAATGTTGCATTGTGATCTACAAAATTGAGAATTCACTAGAAATGTCACAACACTGACACATTCTGTAACCCTGTATAAACATCACTGGCTAAAAGGAGTCAGTGGTTGTTTTAATAAATTAAACAAATTAATAATTTCTTGAATCACAGGTATTTATTGATTTATAAATCAAGACAGCATACCAGCATTTTCTTTTAAATACATCTGTATACACATAAATTTAATTTTTTTTTCTTACACGTTATTCTGTCTCTATTGTTTTAATATTTCACTCTATTTGTCCCCTCTATTACAAGGGGACATATAATTCATCATATGTGGTAATAATAAAGGCACTTATATCACATGTGGGTATTGAGAATCTTTTTCGAAGCTTACATTATAACTAATAAAATATCTGAATAAAATATATTTGTTATTAAAAAGAATTTAGGGAATGAGTGCTGCTATTAAAAGTTGATTTGCTTTTCTTCTTCTTCATCAAATCTATATATTTAGATCAACAAGCAGCACCACTTCAATACAATTGTGTTGAAATATTTGTTTGGTCAGCACAATATGTTATATTACAAATATTCCCTACAAAGGATCATTTATCTATAATCTGGTGCGGGAGTCTCCCTAACCTGAAACCCAATGCTGTTTTGGGTATGAAATACACTGGCAAAGTGGGCACACACACACACACACACACACACAAACACACACACAAACACCGTATTTTCCCATTTTGAATAAGTAGCTGTAGTTTTGCAAGGGTTAACTAGTTTTTTGTTTGTACATTTTTCCTACCTTATATCTGTCTGTATTTACCCAGATTTGTTTTTTCACAGTTGTTTACAATTGTAAAGTTCAACGGAATTTGCTGCGCTATATAAGAATCTGATAATAAGGAGATTTATTTTCAGAACTTAACTTTGTTAAATCTCTTTCTGCGAGGTACACTGGATTCCGCAGGGAATAACATCGGGGTGTAGAGTTAGATATTGATCCAAGGCACCAACAGGCTAAAGCTTTGACTGTTCCCAGGATGCCTTGCACCGCCTACTCTATAACCCCGCCTGCATGCACAGGAGCTCAGTTTTGTTAACCAGTCCAATGCAGTAGCAGGTAAAAGATACGACAACAGTTAGTAGCCACACAGACCCACATTCTCACAACAGGAGAAGGTACCAGCGGCTAATGCCATGCAAACCCAAATAAGCTAAGTGCGTCAGGGTGGGTGCCCTGTGGAATCCAGTGTACCTCGCAGAAAGAGATTTAACAAAGGATAAGTTCTTTCCATAAATCTCCTTTTCTGCAGCTGGGTACACTAGTATTCCACAGTGTATGCAGTGTAGCGGGCACAAGAAACCCGCATCCAAATGAAGCATCCAGGGAGGCGGAAGTATCAAAGGCATAGAACCTAATGAACGTGTTCACTTAGGACCACGTAGCCGCCTTGCACAATTTTTCGAGGGAGGCGCCACGGCAGGCCGCCCAAGAGTAGAGTAGAATGGGCCTTGAAAGTTGCAGGAAGACCAGCCTGTACATAAGCTTGTGCAATCACCATTCTAATCCATCTGGCCAAGTTCTGCTTATTAGCAGGCCAGCCACGTTTATGAAAACCAAAAAGAACAAATAGAGAATCCGATCTCCTAAGGGAAGCGGTTCTCTTCACGTAGATACGGAGAGCCCGTACCACATCCAAATACCGCTCTTTGGAGGACAAATCAGGAGAGATAAAGGCCGGAACCACAATCTCTTGGCTAAGGTGGAAAGATGACACTACCTTAGGTAAATAACCAGGGCGAGTTCTAAGAACCGCACGGTCACAGAGAAAAATCAGAAAGTGTGACCGACATGACAAGGCACCCAAGTCCGAAACCCGTCTAGGAGAGGCAATAGCCAGCAAAAACAAGACCTTAAGTGTAAGCCACTTAAGGTCCACAGACTCAAGTGGTTCAAACGTAGCCTCATGCAGGGCATCTAGAACAACAGACAAATCCCAAGGAGCCACCAAAGGGACATAGGGAGGTTGAATCCTTAGAACACCCTGAGTGAAAGTATGAACGTCAGGCAGAGACACAATTTTTCTCTGAATCCATATCGACAAGGCTGAAATATAAACCTTGAGGGAGGCCAGACGAAGGCCTAAGTCCAGGCCCTGTTGCAGGAATGCCAAAAGTTTTGCAGTACTGAACTTGTATGCATCATAATTCTTAGCAGCAGACCAGGTGAAGTAAGAATTCCAGACTCTATAATAAATCCAAGCCGAAGCTGGTTTACAGGCTTTCAACATCGTTTGAATGACCGCGTCAGAAAAAACTTTGGCACTCAGTACGGAAGCTTCAAGAGCCATGCTGTCAAAGCCAGACTGGCCAAATCCTGGTAGACACAGGGGCCCTGAACTAGGAGGTCTGTGCATTGTGGAAGAAGAAGAGGACGCTCTATCGGGAGACCCTGTAGGTCTGAGAAGCAAAGTACTCTGGGACATGCTGGAGCGAGTAGAAGTAGGATTCCTCCTTGCTTGAACTTCCTTATTACCCTGGGCAGGAGTGACACCGGAGGGAATACGTACGGCAGCCGAAAGTTCCATGGAATTGCCAGTGTGTCCACGAACGTTGCTTGAGGATCCCTTATTCTTGCTCCGAAGACCGTAACCTTGTCATTGTGTTGAGACGCAATCAGGTCTACATCTGGTAGACCCCACTTGTCTACTAGGAGTTGAAATACTTCAGGATGAAGGCTTCACTCTCTGGCGTGTATGTCCTGACGACTGAGGAAGTCCGCTTTCCAGTTGAGGACCCGCAGAATGAACACTGCCGATATGGCTGGCAGATGGCGTTCCGCCCAGTGAGGGATCTTTGACACTTCCAACATTGCCATGCGGCTTCGAGTGCCGCCTTGATGGTTTATGTGCGCCACCATGGTAGCATTGTCCAACTGTACTTGAAAAGGCCTGTTCTGTACCAGAGTCAGGGCAAGTTTCAGAGCATTGAACACTGCCTGCAACTCCAGAATATTTATCGGGAGGAGAGATTCCTCCCTGATCCACCGACCCTGAAGCGAATGTAGTTCCAACACTGCACCCCAACCCCGCAGACTGGCATCCGTCGTCAGAAGGACCCAGTTGGAGATCCAGAAGGGACGACCCCTGCTCAATTGTTGGTCCCGTAGCCACCAGGTCAGTGACAGACGAACCTCTGGAGTCAAGGATATCATGTGAGATCTGATCCGGTGAGGCAGGCTGTCCCACTTGGCAAGGATTAGCTTCTGCAAAGGGCGAGAGTGAAACTGAGCATACTCCACCATGTCCAAAGCCGACACCATGAGGCCTAGTAGTTGCATCGCCGAGTGTATCGACACTCGTGGGCGAGAAAGGAAGTATTGTATACTGTCCTGATGATTCAGGACCTTCTCCTGAGACAAGAACAACCGTTGGTTGAGTGTGTCCAACAATGCCCCCAGGTGCACCATGCTCTGAGCAGGGACCAGGGAGGATTTCTTCCAGTTGATGAGCCATCCGTGGGCTTGCAGAAATTGGACCGTCAGTTCCAGATGATGGAGGAGAACCTCTGGGGAGTTTCCCAGGATAAACAAATCGTCCAGACCTGGTGGGATCCTGATACCCTAACGGCGGAGTAGGGCAGCCATAACCGCCATGACCTTGTTGAAGATTTGCGGAGCCGTGGTCAGGCAAAAAGGTAAGGCCTGGAATTTATTTATTTATTTATTTATTTATTACCAGTTATTTATATAGCGCACACAGATTCCGCAGCGCTGTACAGAGAATATTTGCCCATTCACATCAGTCCCTGCCCCAGTGGAGCTTACATTCTATATTCCCTACCACATGTACACAGACACATTCATACTAGTATTAATTTTGTTGGGAGCCAATTTACCTACCAGTATATTTTTGGATTGTGGGAGGAAACCGAAGTACCCGGAGGAAACCCACGCAAGTACGGGGAGAATACACAAACTCCACACAGTTAGGGCCATGGTGGGAATCGAACCCATGACCTCAGTGCTGTGAGGCAGTAATGCCATTACACCATCCGTACTGATAATGTAGGTTGCCAATAGCAGGTTTTGTTGATGCGATATGGCAATAGGTATACGTAAGTAAGTTTCCTGTGTGTCCATAGATACCATATAGTCCATGGGCTCCAAAGCCAGAACAATAGAGTGAAGGGTTTCCATACGGAACTTGGAAACCTTCACAAAATTGTTCAAAGACTTGAGGTTTAGAATGGGCCGGAAGGAACTAGGAACAAAATATGGTGTATGTGCCCACTTTGCCAGTGTATTTCATGCCCAAAACAGTGTTGAGCCAAGCAAAGTACAAGTGGGTCATATGTAAGTGACCACGCTTTGTTGATTTCAGGTGTCAAATTTGTGGCCCAAGACTAGTTAACCCTTGCAAAACTACAGCTACTTATTCAAAATGGCAATTTACAAAATGGTGTGTGTGCCCACTTTGCCAGTGTATTTCATGGCCAAAACAGCGTTGGGCCAGGCAAAATACAAGTGGGTCATATGTAAGTGACCACCCTCTGTTGATTTCAGGTGTCAAATTTGTGGCCCAAGACTGGTTAACCCTTGCAAACTACAGCTACTTATTCAAAATGGTAAAATATGGTGTTTGTGCCCATTTTGCCAGTGTATTTCATGCCCAAAACCGCGTTGGGCCAGGCAAAATACAAGTGGGTCACATGCAAGTGACCACCCTCTGTTGATTTCAGGTGTCAAATTTGTGGCCCAAAACTGGCTAACCCTTGCAAACTACAGCTACTTATTCAAAATGGCAAAATATGGTGTTTGTGCCCACTTTGCCAGTGTATTTCATGCCCAAAACAGCTTTGGGCCAAGCAAAATACAAGTGGGTCATATGTAAGTGACCACACTCTGTTGATTTAAGGTGTCAAATTTGTGGCCCAAGACTCATTAACCCTTGCAAAACTGAATGATCTGAATAAGAAGATGGAGTTCGAATAATAAGTGAATAAGAAGCTAGAGCTTGAATAAGAAGTGAATAAGAAGCTGGCCGAATAAGAAGCTAACTTCAGCCTCGTATTTTTGTAGATCTTCGTGACAAAAGTATAGAGCATTAGACAGCTTATTTTAATCTGCTTGAAAAAAATTGTATTACGCAGTTATTATGGAGTGTAAACAGTCATGCCATTAGATGCAGCTGCCATTTAGCAGGACCATGATACGAGTGTGATACAAAATACCGGTGGATGGGTTGCCAGCGGTCATGTGAACGACACTGGCATCCCGATGCTCAGAATCCCAATCCCAAGTACTGTATGCTTACCCTAGGGTGGTCTTCTGGTTGCCGGCGGCCGGGCTCCCGGTGACCACCATACCGGCGCAGGAATCCCGACTGCCGACATATTTTCTCCCTCTTGGGGGTCCACAACCCCCCTGGAGGGAGAATAGATAGCGTGGCGCACTTAGCGCGCCACCGTGCCCGCAGCGTGGCGAGCGCAGCGAGCCCGTAAGGAGCTCATTTGCGCTCGCCCAGCTGTCGGTATGCCGGCAGTCAGGATTCCGGCGCCGTTATGCTGGTCGCCGGGACCCCGACCGCCGGCAAACCATACTACGCCTCTTACCCTACCCTTACCCCCCTAACCTTAACCCTGCTTTCCCCCAGCCTAACCCTAACCTTTCCCGGTGGTGCCTAAACCTAACTCCCCCCTCCCCGTAGCCTAACCCTCCCCTCCCCACAGCCTAACCCTAACCCTCCCCAGGGTGCCTAAACCTAACACTCCTCTCCACAGCCTAGCCCTAACCCCCCCCCCCCCCCCCCCCCACAGCTAAAATGTAGAAGACCCCGGCATACTTACGTCTGGAATGTCAGCAGTTGGGATTCCAGCGTCACTATTTCAAGGGAAGTCAGAGTTCTGGTGCAGGGATTTCACCCACATGTTGGGATTCTGGCAGAGCCGGCCCTAACCAATATGATGCCCTAGGCAAGATTTTGGCTGGTGCCCCCTAGCACCGCCACTAGTTCTGCAAGAGATGCCTGGCATGAGTCATCTTTTGTTTCTGAAAATGCATCTTATTTGCATTACTATGTGGCTAGGATGCACAAGCAGCTTCTGCTGATTAAAATGATATGCAGCATGCCTATATTCTGTGTGCGACTGCGGCTGTATCTGCATACAAAATGCTACATTACAGTGATTTCCAGGAATACACTGCAATGTAGTATTTTGTATGCAGATACAGCCGCAGTCACACACAGAATATAGGCATGCCGCATATCATTTTAATCGGCAGATGCTGGTGGTGCCTCTAAGCATACCAAATGCCCTAGGCATTTGCCTAGTTTGCCTATGCCTAAGGCCGGCTCTGGATTCCGGCACTGGTATTTCAAGCGCCGACATCCTGACCCACATCATCCTGACCCGGCTGACTGCATCCCCATGATACAAGTAAAAACAATTATCTGCCACACAAGTTGCAGTTCAAAAGCAATTACCCCATCTTGTCCCTATTAATAGCATTATACTTTATGCCATGACTTGTAATTCTCCATTGCTTACAACCTAACAAATAAGCACAAATATATTTCCTCATTTAAAAAAAAATACATTCCAGGCATTGTTGTGGCAAGAGTAAAGCACAGATTGATTTGACTGC
Source organism: Pseudophryne corroboree (assembly GCF_028390025.1). Lineage (NCBI taxonomy): Eukaryota > Metazoa > Chordata > Amphibia > Anura > Myobatrachidae > Pseudophryne > Pseudophryne corroboree. The sequence continues at coordinate 469,536,763 of NC_086447.1, read as the reverse complement.
GCTAAACCCTAAAGAATCCCTCTGGACAGGTACAATCTACTAACTGGGGGCCCCCCTTTCTTTTGAAAATGTACACAAGGGTGTAGAGAGCGTTTTCATTGGGATATAGATATTTTTATGTTTATATATTAATATATTTCCAATATACATAAAAATACAGTTATTAATTAAAAAAAATGCATTGATCACCTTGGTACAGCACCTCCTCCTCCATACAGATTTGAGCTATGTAATGGATTTGATACTTTTGGATTCCAAGAAACCTCAGGGGCAGTAGGATCGCCATTGATGACTTCGGGAAAGTGTTTAGATACACTATGAGTATTTCATTTCCACTTAACATTCCTTATGTGTTTAGCCCATCTTACACTGAGTTTTTCAACTGTTCAGCCTATGTATTGGAGGCCACAAGGGCACTCCAACAAACAGGGCTGCCACCAGAAACTGTGGGACCCGGGACTGACAACGTAGGCAATAGCCCCCCCCCCCCCCGGAAAAGGGGGGGGGGGTTAAATAAAACTAAATATATATTTGAAAAAAAAAAACTTCTACACAGACACGCAGCAACAACAATCACCATACCTCCCAACATGACCCTCTCCAGGAGGGACAGAATGCTCTGCTCCTGGACTTCCCTCTTAATGTATGATTGCCCTCACCTGTGCTGAAACACCTTTCTTATCCATTAACCTGTTCAACACAGGTGCTGGCAATCAGGAATTAAGAGAGAAGTCCAGGAGCAGAGCATTGTGTCCCTCCTGGAGAGGATCATGTTGGGAGGTATGAATCACACAAAGTCACAGACATACTTACAAATCCGTTCTCTCTCTCCTACTGTCTGTGTCTGCTGCTCCTGTCCTGAGCTGCGGCTCTTCTTTGCGTCACGCCGCGCCACATCCGGCTCCAACAAACTTTATCAAACAGCAAGCTGCAGCTTGCTTGTTATGATAGGCGGTGGGCGGCGCGGATCTGCAGCGGGTGGCGGCAGGCGGAGGGAAGCAGCCTGCGGCCCGCCGATGACAGCTTCACCAGCTGCAGTCAGTCCCACCGGCAGATCTTCGGTGGGTGGAGATGAGTAGACCACCGATGCCAGCTTCAGCAGCCGCGGTCAGTCCCACCGGCGGCATCCGCCGCCGGGAATAGCGACAGCAGGATGTTTGAGCAGCCCGAGCCCTCCACTCTCTGTCAGAGTGGCCGTGCCCGGGACAAGTGTACACAGGGCACCCCCTTGATGGCGGTCCTGCCAACAAATAAACTGCTCCAATAGTTTCACATGTAATAGATTCTTGTATGTTAAGAGTTTCCCCAGTTGCTGATTTGAATGTTGGGATGATGTCCTGAGGATTTGCATGCCTGACATCCTTAAAGCACTTGGAAACAGTTTATTCTTTAAATTAGCTGCTTTTTTGGGCACACAGGGCCTAATTCAATAAGGATTGCAAATTATGCGTTGCCGCCCCTTATGCCCCGTGACCGCTTCTGCCTGATTGACAGGCAGAGGTGATAGGATTTTTGGCACCCCCCACCCGCGCAGAAAGTGCGGGTGCATGTGCAGGATGGGCGCTGTGCATGCACATGCGATCATAATAATTCCGGTTGGATCGCGATTTGCGATCCAAACTGAATTAGCCCCCCAATCAGCGGTTTATCCAATAGGATCTTGTTAAGTTTTTCGTCTTTTTTCAATTATTATTTTTCTTTTTTTTTTATTTATTTTTTATTGAGGCAACAAGGAATTGATACAAATAGACCACAGTAGTTACAATGTTGATTTGATCAATTATTATTTTTCTATATTTCTTTTACACATACACACACACACACACACTTTTTTCTAAATTTTTATCGTCCTATCCTCCATAGAAGGAACTTGATATATTGTAGATATTCATACTTGTATCTATATTTATTTTTGTTTTGTTTAACTTTATATTATTTTGTTCTATTGAATAATAGCAATTAAACTATAACTATCTAAATTCAATACAGGTAGGTTAAAAAACCATTACTGTATGCCTAGTTTAATTGAATACAGTCATATGTTACTTCATGTTGCAATCTAAAACTGTTTTGCAAACAAAAAAGAACATTTTGTATCACTGACCATCTTTCACTAATAGGCTCTACACACTGGCTGATAATACTGAAAGATACGAACGATCTCGTTCATTAATTAACGAGATATCGTTCATATCTTTCAGTGTGTATACGCCAACGATGAACGATGCTCGGCTTGTTAAAACATGCAAACAAATATGGACAATCTCATCCATATTAGCATGCAGGGCTATGGGGCCGGATGATGGGGGGAGTGAAGAAACTTCACTCCCCCAGTCAGCTTCTCCCCTCCCCCACCGCCGGCCGTATAAATCGTCGGGCAGGGCACCTCGGCAAGTGTATATGGACCTATAGACTCATTTTATGTGAATAGAACAGCATCTTGAGCCTTGATGTGCAGACTAGCATCAAAACATTTTTAATAGTTTATATTCTTTGACTATCCCTACTTACATTTTGAATAAAAGATAAACAATTTTTTTTTTGTTATAACTGCATTTTTATTTATATTGAAAATATATTAATATATAATGTGACAGAAATCACATAGACAGGGTAAAATCCAATACACTTTTACTTCCACCTCAGGCAGGATGCAGCTTCATATGAGGATCTGCAGGTCAAGTTTACAGGCAGTTCTCCCAACAGCAGATAACAGTCCAAATACTGGTAATCACAAACAGTGCATGTTCCAAATGGCTCCTAACGTAACCTCACACTCTCACCTATCGCCTGGGCACTAACTGCCCTCTGTTCACTGAACACATACTTAAAGGCAGATTACAGGTGCTGTTAATTAGCCTAGCTTCTGGCTGACAACCGACTGAGGCAAAACCTGGACTGGACCCTTCAGTCCTGATGCTCTGCTAAACCTGGGAAATCCTGATGTTCCACATTAACTCTATGTGGAACTATGCTGTCCGTGCCACAATAAAAATAAAAATGTCTATATCCCACTGAAGCACTCTGTACACCGTTGTGCACAATTTTTGTGGCAAGACTTCACTGGAAGATGAAAAGCTCAGCTATTTATTGTTACATGGCTAACAAGATGATGAGTATTTCTATTTCCATAGAATAGGAAAACAGGGCCAGTCAAGGGTTCCATACAACAAAGCTTGCAATGTCAGCCCTGATCCAACATGTGAAAAGACATCAAAATCTCTTTGAGGAGGTTCAGTATGTGAGACCAGACAAACCAGGAAACCAAGATGCAAATGAATATGTTAATTGTACATTTAGCACGTTGCATTTGTTAATGATGATCATTCTTTGACTGAGGCTGCTCATCATGATAATTGTTAAATAGAAATATTAGACAGAAGGACAATGTAAGGAAGGCAGGCTTATAGGACAACTTTGAAATTTGTTGAATATACTGTATGTCATTTATCAGTTTTATTAGCCAATATGGTTACCAATACATATGATTCATTCTATAAGCATATCTCCCAACATGACCCTCTCCAGGAGGGACAGAATGTTCTGCTCCTGGACTTCCCTCTTAATTTATATTGCCATCACCTGTGCTGAAACACCTTTCTTATCCACTAACCTGCTCAACACAGGTGCCGGCAATCCTAAATTAAGAGAAAAGTCCAGAAGCAGAGCATTGTGTCCCTCCTGGAGAGGGTCATGTTGGGAGGTATACTATAAGTTTATTTGTATTCATGCTAAGGGTTGGCATGGTCATTGTATTGCACAAAATATGCATTTTCATACAAATTTGGTTGCATATTACACTTGCAATTCCTCTACTTAGAGCAGGCATGTCCAAACTGCGGCCCTCCAGCTGTTGAGAAACTACACATCCCAGTATGCCTTGACACAGCTTTAGCATTCTCTGACAACAAAACTGTATCAGGGCATGCTGGGATATGTAGTTTCACAACAGCTAGAGGGCCGCAGTTTGGACATGCCTGACTTAGAGAGCTGGAATGGGGAAGGGAGAAGACGTGCAAGCACAGTATATGGTGAATATATGTATGGCTTGTTCTAATGAATACTTATACAGAGCCAAATGTAATGGAGTGCGAGTTTGCAAAATGTGCGAGTTTAGTGCTAACCTCGCACATTTTGCAAACTCGAGCGATGTAATGGGGTGCAGAAACATGCAAACTCACGTTTTCTGCAGTCCCAAAACTCGCATCCAGAAGTTTTGCCATTGCAAGCATACAACTCAGGCAATGTAATAGGAATGCGAGTTTACAACTTGCACCTAAAACATTACCAAAATTTTGCCAATAAATAGACCAGCTTCTGGTTGGCGAGATTGACAGAAGCATGCACAGTTCAGTGAGATCTGTGCATGCTTCTGTCTGTAAAGTGTTAAAATTGGTTAAAAAAGTAAAAACTAAAAAAAGACATGCAAGACCCCCCCAAAAGCATAACCAGCCCAGGGTCTTTAAACCGGTCCTGGTTGCTAAAATACAGGGAAAAAAATGTGTAGGGGTTCCCCATATTTAACAACCAGCACCGGACTCTTGGACTGGTCCTGGTTCCCATAATATGTTTGGAACCAGCATCAGGCTCCACTAGCCAGGGGGGGTCACTTTTGTACAGGTTTCTGCGGCCACAGCATCACCCCCCCCCAACTAGTCACCCTGGCCGGGGTGTCCTGGTGGGAGTGGGGACCCCTATAATAAAGTGGTCTCCCCCCCTCCAGGCACCCAAGGACCAGGGATGAAGACTGGGGGGTATGGCCACCACCCCTGGGCTGTGGGGGGTGAATTCATAGCTTTTTGTGTGCTCCTCCAATTTTGCCTATGCGCTTGATTGGCAGGCCGGGAGCGCACACTTTTACAAGTGTATAGCAGTCCCTGTACTTAGGAACCCAGACAGAGGGCCGTGACCTGCGTGTTTGGTGCAGCGAAGTTCAAATCCCCTTCTGGGTCCCAGACAGTGCTAAAGTATGGGTTACCATCCAGAGTTTGTGAAATTATCTTTTTCCAACAACTTTACCATTGTTAAAGAGCTTCTGGCCTGCGCATATGACTTCCTTTTACAGTAAGTCATTAGTATTTAATTGCCAGCCAAAAAATAATATTAGGAGTGATTCAGGTCGGTCACTATAGTGTGAAAAGCACAACTGACTGATGGTTGTTACATTGCTCATGTGCCAGACCCGTACTGCGCATGTGCAGTATGGGTCCTGTGTCATTGGACTCAGTGAGGCTGCAGACGTCCGTTGAGTCACAGTCTTCAGCCATTTGGTGGCGGGGAGGGTGCTGCTATGGCGTGTTGCTTCTGGTTTGTTGGAGTGTTGAGGCCACAGTGATGGAGTGTCCTGCTATCAGTAATGGAGCTGCGCATCCGGTCTGCGTAACTGTTCTGGGTTACACAGATAGCTGATAGTGTCACATGCGATCTGATGCTGCATCATTAGACACAGAAGTGGATCACACATGTATGCAGGAGAAATCTACTTTTATAAGACGCCTCCTGCTGCATTGCCATATCTTAGAAACACTGCTACAGTACTTAAAAGTCAGCAGCAGTGATGCTGTTTCAGTCTACATGTAAATCATCCCAATTGTGAGGTATTCTCATAAACACTAGTCCATTACTATATCACTTTGTGGTTTAAAATAATGGCCATGTACTTCAAAGCGCTATTGTCACTTTGAGTTCATGTCTTTCTTGCTTATCAATCCACCCATCTGTCCTTGGATTCTGATCATTCGCTACCTGACTGATCTACCTGACTATTTCCTGTCTTACTCACCATCTGTATTGTTTCAGTATTCATTTTCCACCAGTTTCTTTCCTATTGTTTTTACTTATCATATACTTTTACCTGTTGTATGACCTCATTGGTGACATTGGGGGTCATTCCAAGTTGATCGCTAGATAAAAATGTTTGCTGCGCAGCGATTAAGTGAAAAAGCGGCACTTCTGCGCATGCGGCGCAGTGCACACGCGCGACGTACTTTCACAACGGGCGAAGTATTTTTACACAAGGTCTAGCGAAGCTTTTCAGACGCAGAGGGATTGACAGGAAAGGGGCGTTTCTGGGTGTCAACTGACCGTTTTCATGGAGTGTTCGAAAAAACGCAGGCGTGGTTGGGAGAACGCAGGGCGTGTTTGTGACGTCAAATCTGGAGCTAAACAGTCTGAAGTGAGTAGGTCTGGAGCTACTCTGAGACTGCACAATTTTTTATTGTAGTTGCTCTGCGATCCTTTCGTTCGCACTTCTGCTAAGCTAAGATACACTCCCAGAGGGCAGCGGCTTAGCGTTTGCACGACTGCTAAAAACTGCTCAGAATGACCCCCATTGTACTATTCTGCCAAACTGTGCTACTGGCTTCCTTTTGGGTACTACATCCTATATTTCCTTTTCCATAATAACCAATTGCCTAATACAAAATATAGCAACAAGCTAATATTTACAGTTTATGTGTTTCATATATAGCCGACTGTTAAAATGTAAATCTGGTTTAATAAATTAATTATATAAATCATTATGTATAGTATGAATTCTCTTTTTGTCACACAATCTTTTTGTTCTCTGGTGTTTATTAGGATCAATAATTCACTCCCTATTTCATTTAAAATCCCTTAGACACACGCAAGAATAGGTGTATTAGAAATGTGTTGTGTGTGGCTTAGCCAGCTACAGGGGGTAAGCTAATCAAACGCAGATGGAACCCAGAATGGGCACAATATGTATGTATGGGCATATTAGTAGGGTAGCGGAGGCCCTAGGTACTGCAACCCACCCGCAGCCAAGCCTCGACCAGCACTCGCGGGAACACACCATACCTCCAGCAGCTGCATTGCGCTGTCACCGAATAGATGCTGACCAGCATGTTTGTAAATGCTGAACACAACCTCCGATTAATAGACATGGGAGGTAGGGAGAGGGGGGAAGGGGGGTGCCATGATGCCTTGCCCATTCCCCACAATCTATCCCCACTAACAGATGTCCATTGTTTTTTTTTATCAAAGACGGAGAAACAATTGATATTTTAGGACAAAAGCATGAAATATAAGACAAGGATGATGATCATGAAAGGCATAATATTATAGTAGCCAGTACTGTATGATGCTGGTTTTACTGTTCTTGATGACTTGTATTAAATAGTTCAAACCCTTTTTCTTAACATTTTCAGTATCCTACAAAATACCAGAGAAGATCAGTAAAGGAAGCGGCATAATCTTATGAAAGCACAAATGACTGACACTAACTATGCACAATTGTACTTGCACTATAAACCATATAGAGGTTTTAGCATTTACCCAAGTTTTTGAGTCAAGATTAAAAGCAGCACCCTCTATTCCTAAGCTGTCCTCCATGTGTAAGCTTCACAAATGAAATTGTGATAATATGCATACTTAAAAAACAAGTTTGCGTGATTAGTACTTTCAAATATGTAGTTGGTTTTTTATGTATTGCATGGCGTCAGATTTTATATAATTTTGATCATAATACATGATTATATAATTTTACCTACAGTATATCCTATACCATCATTTCATGCTACAACCAATTTGTTCTCATCTTTTCTTTACCCTTTTTTAACCCGAGTTGTTATTTTTCACTATCTATGCATTCTAACTGCTTATCTAAATGTTGGCAAGACTTTCAAATCTTTTGTTTGAATTGGCAATTAGCTTTGGTGTACTCAGTTTAACAGGTGTTACATTAAAATTAACTATTGAGGCATAGCTACATTTTCAAATTTGACATTAAAAGAAACCTACTATTACATCTAGCAATTCCCCACCTGTACACATTGGGAAGTATGCCAAAAAACATACTGCAAAAAGTTAGATTTCTATTTTCTCTAGACAGAAAAAGTTCTTAACACCATCAGTTATATTTTATCATATCTAATGATCTACAGATCTGTACACTGTCACCTGCCTAGAACCAGTATTTCATGATATATGTCTCCATTAGCCTCCTTTGTAAGGAAAACTCATATATACAAGTGACAAATGCATCACTAATAATGTCAAATATTTTGATTAATAGAAGTAAACCTATGTATTGGGACAGGATTTGTTGCTATTGTTTCAAAATGCAACAATATACACAATATATATGTTGTAATTAATTCAGTAATATTATTTTACTTTCTAAATACATACTGTCAATGCTTTGTATCTTGACTAGATGGCTCTATTTCATGTTATTTTCAATTTGGCTGAGAATAGAGGGAGAAGGAAAATTATCTGTTCACTAAATTGTCCGATCCTAGAGTCAGCAATGTACTCTGTACTTTTCATCATGGAAGCAATGAAAAATTAAATGTCTGTGGAACCCAGTGTTTTGATTTTGCCAAAACCACTGTGATGACACAGTTGGCACCTCACGTCGCATAGTGTTAAGAAAAAACAACACAGTTACTTTCCTAGCCCTGGTCCTACCCATGGAATCCACTAATTGATTATATGGTATTGGTTATATCCTACCTAGGCAATATTGTATGGTATTGTGTAGTTATTATATTGTATAATTATATTTTATCTGTTGTATTGGGAATATTTAGTTTATTTGGTTATATTGTGTTTTTGTTCCTACAGCACTACTAATCTCAGTAACATTCATTTCCAGTCAATAGCTACCACGTCACAGTTCACAATAGTGTTCACCAATATTGGCCAAAAGCTTGCTGGCTAAACTAAGCAACAGAGCAATGGCACAAATCCATGGCAGTTATTTCTGTTTAAAAATGTGTTGCAAATTAGTAATGTAGTAAAGCAATAACCAATAAAAATGTTTGTCTATGTAAAAAAAGACCGAAACAATGCCCCTCAATAATACAGCGCATAATGAAAAGAAAAGTTGTGCAAGATGGAATACTGCACTTGGACACACTGCACTTGGTGAACACACCACACTGACAACACAGTGGGTCCAATGTTCCTTGTGTGACTATTTTCTGCAACACGTTTCTCCTGAATAACCAGACTTCTTCAGGGATTGTGGATACTGTATGTTGGATTGTCTTACTGGACTTATAAGTAGTGTCTTAATTACTAATTAGGCATGCTGATTGTTAGTTAATTGTTAACCTAGCAGTGGAGCAATAGAAAGAAGCATAGATTGATAGATCAAGAAAGCGAGATTTGTAATATACATTTATGTATATACTAGGTGCTTCATCGCGCCCTACGGGTGCTCTTCACACCATCGCAAGGGGCTACGCCCCCTTAACCCTTGCATGCCTTTCTGAGGTTCAATATTTTTATTATATGGAGTATTACCTGCATTCCTTTATTAGTGGTTAAATATTGCACAATGAAAGTGCGTGCGATGGTGAAGGAGGCGCAGCCCCTTGTGAAGGCATGAACAGCACCTGCAGGGCACGCGGGTGCGGGGGGGGGACTGCGGATGGGGGAGGGTGTCTGTAGATGCTGCGAGTGGAGGGGGGGGGGGCGGATGCAGGGAGGGGGCCCGGATGGGGAAGGGTCGGGAGGTGCTGCGGGTGGGGGAGGGGCAGAGGAGTGGGGCCTGCAGATGGGGGAGGGGTCCAGAGGCACTGCATGTGGGGGAGGGGCAGGGGTGCCAGGGGTGGGGGAGAGGCAGGTGCGGGGATGTTGCGGATGGGTGAAGGGTTCCGGAGGTGCTGTGAGATGGGAAGGGGCAAGGCTGCCGGGGGGGGGGGGGGGGGGGTAGGGGGTCCGGAGGCACCGGGGGTGGGGGAGGGGCAGGTTCGGGTTGTGCGGCGGATGGGGAAGGGGGTCTGGAGGCGCTGCAGGTGGCGGCGGGGCAGGTGTGGGGGTGCCATAGGTGGGGGAGGGGGGGGGGACCACGGATGGAGGAGGGTGTCTGCAGATGCTGCGGGTGGAGGGGGGGGCAGGTGTGATGGGAGACATATATGGGGGGTGGATGGTGGAGGGGGTCTGGAGGTGCTGTGGGTGGTGGAGGGGCGGGGGAGTGGGAGCCGCGGGTGCTGTAGGGGGTGTGGAGGCACAGCGCGTGGGGGAGGGGTGGAGTGCCGCATGTGGTGGAGTGGAAGGTGCGGAGGTGTGGTGCATTGGGGAGGGGTCTGGTGGTGCTGCAGGTACTGTACCTGCCAAAAAGGAAGTTGGAGGGTATGCAGTAACAGGGTCAGGACAGGGGTGACAGGGTCAGAACAGGGGTTGACGGGGCCAGGACAGGGGTGATGTGGCAAGGCCAGGGGTAACGGGGCCAGGACAGAAATGACAGGGACAGGATAGGGGTGCCAGGGTAGGGTCAGCAGGACCAGGACAGGGGTGACAGGGCAAGCACAGGGGTGACAGGGCCAGGATAAGGGTGAAAGGGCCAGGATAAGGATGACAGGGCAAGGCCAGGGGTGACAGGGACATGACAGAACACAGGGCACGGGAGAGATTGGTATTAGGGACAAAACAGTGGTGACAGACAGATGTGTCTTACCGGAGTCACTGCTGCTGTTCCACTCCAACCTGTTGGGATCTACTGCTGGTGGAGACTTGGCATGGCTGACTCTCTCAGGCTGGAGTCCTGCTTCCTCAGCCCGTCCGCAACCCTCCCTCCCACTCCTCAGTCACACACCGCGGACCTCGCGCGGCTGCCGGGCACTGTGGTATGGGGAGACTGGGAGTGACTGGTTAGCCCCCAGGAGACGCTGCGGCTGGAGGGAGGAGGGGGTCATAGCATGCATGCGGTGCAGACTTCGCGGCTGCCGGGCACTGTGGTAAGGGGAGACTGGGAGTGACTGGTTTGCCCCCAGGAGACGCTGCGGCTGGAGGGAGGAGGGGTGCGTTCTTCTGCAGCGCTGCCCGCAAGCTAAAGTGTGAGAAGGAGCTGGGCGCACCTCACTGCGGGCAGCAGTGCTGCAGCTAGCGGTGGGGTTGCCGGGGCTGGAGATAACAGAGGCAGTACGGAACCTGCACAGTGGCAGGTGCCCCACAAAACTGCAGCTAAGAAGTGTGGAGTGTGCCAGAAAGTGACGCTCCTCCACGCCAGAGAGCCCCTGCTGAGTATGCTGATGTGGGGGTTCAAGCACACGGTGAGCCGGTGCCTGTCTGTCTGTACGGCATACCCCCTCACACACCCCCATACCTCCCAACTGTCCCGATTTTCGCAGGACAGTCCCATTTTTTTGGGTCTGTCCCGCTGTCCCACCCGCGGGCCGCAGTATCCCGCAGTGGGGGGGCAGTTGGGAAGCTCCTGTACTCGCTGTTCTGCTTAGCAGAGCAGTGGGGAATAGATGCTGTGCGCATGGCGTCTATTTAGTGGAGACAGAGGGAGAGGGGGCATCAGGGGGTAAGGACTAAGGGGGGGTCCGGCAGCAGAGCCGGATTAAGGGGGAGGGCCCCAGGGGGTACGTACCGCGGGCCCCACAGTTTTAGGCCCCCCCCCGGCTGGAGTAGCTCTGTCCCAGCTCTGAAGCTCCCCTGTCCTGCCAGCAACAGCAGCAGCATTGTGCTACAGTCGGCACACGCTGCTGCGTGTTGGCAGGTCTGTGGTGTTGCAGGGAGGCAGCAGACTCCCTGCTTTCTTCTGCCTGTGCGGGTTTGTAGGGGGGAGCGACCACCCCCTCTGGATTTACCCCTAGCTGAGGGGCCAAAATCCTATAAAAAAAAATAATCCCGGAATTTGCATAAGGGGGCATGACCACGCGGCCACGAATAGGCCACACCCCCCAAACCCACAGCAGGCACAGCAATGATATAGGGCCCCCCTGTCTCAAGTGCCCTGGGCCCCCCGGACTCATAATCCGCCTCTGGGGCATGCCAGCAGCTCACAGAGCGCTGGGCATGCCCCCTCACTGATGAAAATGGGAAGCCACACCCCCTTTTCGTTGGCAACGCCCCATTTTCGCCACGCGTGTGTCCCTCCTACCTGAAGAAAGCTGGGAGGTATGCACCCCTGTCTGCCTGAAGAAAGCTGGGAGGTATGCACCCCTGCCTTTGCCATGCCCATACCATCTGCTTCTTTTCCTAGTCTCCTATAGATTTGCCAAGATCTGTGACTCATTTGACTATCTCCGCCCAGTGTAGTGACTCCGCCCAGCATTAGCAAATGAGGCACAAAGTCACAGATCTGGGCTATTATATAGGAGATAAATGGCAGATGGGTCCGGCACTCCCCTCATTCAAAACAACGGCTTTGGTGCCCTCCAAGTGAAACAAGTTCCACAGTACAGTGCAGTGAAGTAGCGGCGGCACTCAAGGCATATATATATATGTAAATATAAAAGAGTGATATTTTTGCATAAACAATTGGCATTCAGCTATATTGTGAGTTGTGACAGTATTAAAATAATTATACATCTATTATAGGTATTTATTCAAACTGGACCTAGTGTTTTAAGGAATTATTTATTTGATTGCTTTCATCATATAAATATACAGTAGATGCAGTTGTCAGTGGCATGCGGTGAGGTCAGTGGCTGGTGAGGCACTACAGCCATAATGTCCGCCGCATCCTGCCGATGACCCCTACCGCCGTCAAGTCAATGCCCGCTACTGCCTCTGAGCCGATGCCCGCTGCCACCACCAATGGCTTACAAGCTCGCCCACCATCAACTGACCCAGGCCTCCTCCACTAATTTGCATCTCAGTCTGATGCCGCCAATGCCTTCTGCCTGCCTGCTCATCATACTTATTGTATATTGTACATTTTTATAGAAAAAATAATAATTAGTGTTTGGGACTGGGAAGGGAGTGCGAGGAGGACATGAATGCAATTTTGTTGTCCAGGGCTTCCATTAACTTAATGGAGAAGGATCTGAATGGGTTAAAAAAATGTAAAAAAAAAAAATGCGTGAGGTCCCCCCCTCCTAAGTATAACCAGCCTCGGGCTCTTTGAGCCGGTCCTGGTTGTTTAAATACTGGGGAAAAAATTGGACAGGGGTTCCCCGTATTTTGACAACCAGCACCGGGCTCTTAGTCCAGTCCTGGTTCTAAAAATACGGGGGACAAAAGATGTAGGGGTCCTCCGTATTTTTGCAACCAGCACCGGGCTCCACTAGCCAGGGACATAATGCCACAGCCGGGGGACACATTTATATAGGTCCCTGCGGCCGTGACATTACCCCCCCAACTAGTCGCCCCTGGCCGGGGTTCCCTGGAGGAGTGGGGACCCCTTAAATCAAGGGGTCACCCCCCTCCAGGCACCCAAGGGCCAGGGGTGAAGCCCGAGGCTGTCCCCAGCACCCCTGGGCGGTGGGTGCCGGGCTGATAGCCATGTGTGTAAAAAAAATATATATATTGTTTTTTGTTGTGGCACTACAAGGCCCAGCAAGCCTCCCCCACTTGCTGGTACTTGGAGAACCTCAAGTACCAGCATGCGGGGAAATAACTGGCCCGCAGGTACCTGTAGTTCTACAACAAAAAAAATACACAAACAAAAACACAACTCACACACCGTGAAAGTAAAAATTTATGAAAACACACTGACACACTCACACATACTTACCTACATCCCACGTCAGTCACGTCCACTTGTCCAGTAGAATCCAATAGGGGTACCGGTATATATGAGAGACAGATCACTTACCTACATCCCACGCCAATCACGTCCACTTGTCCAGTAGAATCCAATAGGGTAGGGGTACCTGTAAAAATGAACATTATACTTACAAACTGAGAGAGAGAGAGAGAGAGTGATGGCGGGATGTACTAAGCAGTAATATAGCAGTAAAACCTGTTACCGGCCTGATGTCTTTTCCCCGTATGTTCTATTAATCCTCGGCCTACTGCGCTGTCAGTTGCTTCCGCATCTCCTGTTACACGTGACTTCTTCGTGACGGTACCTGCTGTCATAGGTAGCCTATTATTCCACCACGGGCACTGTATGTACGAACGTACAGGACCCGTCACCTCCAGGCATATGTGCCATTGTTTAATGATCGGAGGTGATGGGTCCTGTACGTTCGTACATACGGTGCCTGCGGTGGACCAATAGGCTACCTATGAGAGCAGGTATCGTGTAGAAGTCACATGTAACAGGTGCAAGTGACAGCGTGGCAGGCTGGGGGTTAATTAAATACGGGGAAAAGATATTGAGCTGGTAAGACACACACACACACAAAGGCTAACACAGCAATAAACCAGCATTTTAGCACCTTGTAATAGATGCAGCAAGTGGCGGTTCTCCATGACGGCTGCCAGCTCCTCTTCTTAGGTGGCCCAGGTCGCAGCAGCAGGATAAAGCAGAGAAGGGCTGGTGCAGCATGACTTTGCAATGTAATTCAACAACAACGCAGCAAGGACCGCCAGGGGTTGGGATCATGCCAAATGACAGGGATAAGCAGGAAGGTGTGGGGGGGGGATGTGCAGCTTGAAAAATTTGTTTTTCCGTTGGCATCATAGTTAATTTGTTTGCGGCCAACTCAGTTACTTAAAATTAAAAAAAATTAGTATTAGGCAACGAATGTATGGGTGTCCCCTTTGAGAGAGAGACACACACACACACACACACACTACCTGCTGAGAGCCGCACGCTGCCGGAGGAGAGGGAGAGTAGCTCCGGTCAGCGGGAGGGCGCAGGAGGGGGAGAGCCGCACACCACCGCTCGGGTCAGGCACACCACCGCTCGGGTCAGCGGGAGGACGGAGGAGAGCCGCACACACTCCAGGGCCACTGCTCCCTCCCGGCTACCTCCAGCGACACTCACCGCCGGGACCCGCCGCCTCCAGCGCCGCATGTGTGTGATTGGACAGCGGATCCAGCACTGGATCCACTGTCCAATCACAGGTGCCTCGCTGACATGGGGGTGGTGTCCCTGTCAGCGAGGCACTTGTTTAAGTGCCGCTTTCCATATATTTTTTAATGGGCTTTTACAGCCCCGTGCTTGGCCCCGCCCCCCACTCTGTCCCGTTCCCATTATCCACGGGAGGCACTGCTATCAGTGCCTCCCAAAGTACTTGAAGGACCTACAATTATTAGAATAAAATAAAGAAGATACTTATGACACAGAATATGTGTCATAAGTATCTTCTTTATATTATTTTAATAACTAATCACACGGGAGGCAATGCCTCCCCAGACTGCACGTCCCTGGCAGTTGTTTAGAAAAAAGTTTTTTAGTTAAATTTGTATATCTGGGATGGGGATAGGACTAACTCTGATTATTGATGAAGAGAATGATGATGAAGGTTTTGGCAGTGGATATTGTATGTGCTGGGATCTAGCTGATGCTGGACTGCTTGGTATTATTTTAGTGGAATTTTTTATATTTTCACAAATACTTTGCATGAACTCGCTGCAAATGACGTAAGAGGGAGGAGGTTCCAAGATGGTTATCATTCATACCTCTACTTTGGCTTCACAGATGGTACAGAATCAGATGGCTTGATAAGTATTGTCAGGATTTGGGAAATAATTATTCCACACAAAATTGGCCTTGCCCATGCATGCCAGTTGCCTTCTTTTGATCATGGGCAAAAACTGCTGCCACTGGTGCCTGACTTACAGTACTGTGACACAAACAAAATCCTCATTATATTCCCCTCATCCTGTTTCACTTCTATAGTATCATCCTCAATTTATATCTCACCATCTTTACTTGTACTGCTTATTCCCACATTTGCAGAGGGTTCAGAAATGGTGGAAGGAGGCTTCTCTATGCGTAACATAGTAACTAAGGTTGAAAAAAGACAATTGTCCATCGAGTTCAACCTATTTGTGGTCTCCTATGCAGTCTTATTATAGGACTAGTTATTTTTATGTTAGGACTAGTTAAATTAACTATAATGCGTGCCTACGCACCATAACCCTGAATCTCTTTATCCAATAGGAATTGATCTAACCCATTCTTAAAGGAGTCCGCAGTTACTACTCTCTCAGGCAGGGAATTCCAAACACGTATTGTCCTTATTGTGAAAAAACCTTTTCGCCTCAATGTGCGGAAACTCCTCTCCTCTAACCTAAGCGAGTGACCACGTGTTCTCTGTGCTGATCTTGTAGAAAACAGGTACCTCCCAACCTCTGTGTAATGACCCCTTATATATTTGTAGATGTTGATCATGTCCCCTCTTAGTCTCCTCTTTTCCAATGTAAACATGCCTAGCCTTGCAAGCCTTTCCTCGTATTCCAGCGTCTCCATGCCCTTGATTAGTTTGGTTGCCTGCCTCTGAACCTTTTCTAGCTCCAGGATATCCTTTTTGTAATATGGTGCCCAAAATTGCACACAGTATTCAAGAGGTGGCCTCACTAGTGATTTATATAATGGGCGTATAATACTCTCGTCCCTTGCATCAATTCCCCATTTTATGCATGCTAATATCTTATTAGCCTTCTTTGCTGCACTCCTACTTTAGGCACTGCTGCTTAATTTGTTATCTATGTGAACCCCTAAGTCTTTTTCCAGTACAGAATCCCCTAATATTACCCCATTTAGTATGTAGGTGTAATTTTTGGTCTTGCCCCCACAGTGCATTACCTTACACTTGTCTGTGTTGAATCTCATTCTCCATTTTGCTGCCCATGATTCCAGTTTAGTTAAGTCATTCTGAAGAGACTCAGCATCCCCCTCTGTATTTATAACCTTAAACAATTTGGTATCGTCTGCGAAAATTGACACCATGCTCTCTAGACCTACTGTTAGGTCGTTGATGAAAATGTTGAACAAAAGTGGTCCAAGTACAGACCCTTGTGGCACACCACTTAGTACTTTGGTCCAATTTGAAAATGATCCATTGACCACAACGCACTGCTCCCTATTATCTAACCAGTTACTGACCCAAGTGCATATTGTGCTCTCTAGCCCTATTTCTTGTAGCTTATAGATAAGACGCATGTGTGGTACAGTGTCGAAAGCTTTGGCAAAGTCTAAAAAGATTATATCCACTTCCTTACCCTGATCCAGGTTCGCACTTACTGTTTCATAAAAGCCAAGAAAGTTGGTCTGACATGATCTGTCCTTCACAAATCCATGTAGGTTCCTTTTAATGACCTTATTTGCTTCAAGGAACTTTTGAATACTGTCCCTTAGAATACCTTCCTATACTTTCCCCA
This sequence comes from Pseudophryne corroboree, assembly GCF_028390025.1. Lineage (NCBI taxonomy): Eukaryota > Metazoa > Chordata > Amphibia > Anura > Myobatrachidae > Pseudophryne > Pseudophryne corroboree. The sequence goes on along the minus strand of NC_086447.1, from coordinate 469,519,786 downwards.
CTATAGAGGTAAGACTAACTGGCCTATAATTACCTGGTTCAGCTTTGCTCCCCTTTTTAAATATCGGCACTACCTCCGCTATACGCCAGTCCATGGGAACCATACCCGATTTAACCGAATCCATGAAGATCAAAAATAGAGGTCTTGCTAGTTCAGCGTACAGCTCCATAAGTGTTAGAAATGTCAGATTCACACATAGCATTCTTGGACATGCTTGGACTCTCAGGGATTTGTATAGTTTGTGCATATAGTTTGCTCTTCCTGCACTGATCTGCCTATTTTACAGGTGACACCTCTATTAGACTCAGAGCAAGAAGGTTTTGCATTATCATTATCATATAAGGTTACAGAAGAAGATGCCTGTGTTTGTCCCTAGCTTCTGCAATAGGCATTCTAGTGCATGAAACAGCCTTGGCAATAACAGGACCACCACTTGCAAAGAAAAACCATGGCCTGAGCCTTTCCTTGCCACTGCATGTGGTGTATGGAATGTTGCCAATTTTTAAATTTTTTGGCAGTAAATTTTGCCTTTATTATTAGAGGTGATGTTTTCTTTAACATTGTAAAATATTGTTTAGAGTTAAGATGTTCTTTCTTAAACGTTGCGTCCCCCGGACCACCTTTAGTAGATGTTGAAGTACAATAATCACTAGCCTCAGCACTAGTATTGGGTAGCTGCTCCTGATCTTCTATCGACTGATCCACAATGGCATACTGTAGATGTTATTTTTTAACACAGTGCCTGAACCTGAAAACTCACCAGTTTTATTTTATTTTTTTACACACTGCGACTCACAACACTTCTAGTAAAGATTGCACCTAATCAATGTTATTTTGTTAACACAGTGCCTGAATCTGAAAACACACGTTCTTTTTTTATTTTTTACACATTGCGACTAACAACGATTCTAATAATGGTGGCACATAATGAATATTATTTTTCAATGACACAGTGGCCCTTTAAGTCAAACAGTGCAACTAAATAGCATTTTTTTGTGCAATCTTTTTTTCTAGAAGAAAAACAAGAATAGAAAACAACAGCAGCAAGAAACAATACAGGTCATACAGGTTAAAAGTAGTGATGTGCACCAGACATTTTTCGGGTTTTGTGTTTTGGTTTTGGGTTCGGTTCCGCGGCCGTGTTTTGGATTCGGACGTGTTTTGGCAAAACCTCCCTGAAAATTTTTTGTCGGATTTGGGTGTGTTTTGGATTCGGGAGTTTAAAAAAAAAAAAAACTCAAAAACAGCTTAAATCATAGAATTTGGAGGTAATTTTGATCCCATAGTATTATTAACCTCAATAACCATAATTTCCACTCATTTCCAGTCTATTCTGAACACCTCACACCTCACAATAGTATTATTAGTTCTAAAATTTGCACTGAGGTCGCTGGATGACTAAGCTAAGCGACCCAAGTGGCCGGCACAAACACCTGGCCCATCTAGGAGTGGCACTGCAGTGTCAGACAGGATGGCACTTAAAAAAATAGTCCCCAAACAGCACATGATGCAAAGAAAAAAAGAGGTGCACCAAGGTCGCTGGATGGCTAAGCGACCCAAGTGGCCGACACAAACACCTGGCCCATCTAGGAGTGGCACTGCAGTGTCAGACAGGATGGCACTTAAAAAAATAGTCCCCTAACAGCACTTGATGCAAAGAAAAAAAGAGGTGCACCAAGGTTGCTGGATGGCTAAGCTAAGCAACCCAAGTGGCCGACACAAACACCTGGCCCATCTTGGAGTGGCACTGCAGTGTCAGACATGATGGCACTTAAAAAAATAGTCCCCAAACAGCACATGATGCAGAGATAAATAAATATATATACTTGTGGTCAGCAAAATTCTGCACTGTCCTCCTACTATAATACTGCACACAACTACAATGCAGCACAGATATTGATAGTATACTTGACGACACAGAGGTAGAGCAGTGGACTACTGTACCGTACTGCTATATATATACTGGTGGTCAGTAAAATTCTGCACTGTCCTCCTACTATATACTGCGCACAACTACAATGCAGCACAGATATGGATAGTATACTTGACGACACAGAGGTAGAGCAATGGACTACTGTACCGTACTGCTATATATATATATATATATATATATATATATACTGGTGGTCAGCAAAATTCTGCACTGTCCTCCTACTATATACTGCGCACAACTACAATGCAGCACAGATATGGATAGTATACTTGACGACACAGAGGTAGAGCAATGGACTACTGTACCATACTGCTATATATATATATATATACTGACGGTCAGCAAAATTCTGCACTGTCCTACTATATACTGCGCACAACTACAATGCAGCACAGATATGGATAGTATACTTGACGACACAGAGGTAGAGCAATGGACTACTGTACCGTACTGCTATATATATACTGGTAGTCAGCAAAATTCTGCACTGTCCTCCTCCTATATACTGCGCACAACTACAATGCCTCACAGATATGGATAGTATACTTGACGACACAGAGGTAGAGCAATGGACTACTGTAGCGTACTGCTATATATATACTGGTGGTCAGCAAAATTCTGCACTGTCCTCCTACTATATACTGCGCACAACTACAATGCAGCACAGATATGCACTGTCCTCCTACTATATACTGCGCACAACTACAATGCAGCACAGATATGGATAGTATACTTGACGACACAGAGGTAGAGCAATGGACTACTGTACCGTACTGCTATATATATATATATATATATATATACTGGTGGTCAGCAAAATTCTGCACTGTCCTCCTACTATATACTGCGCACAACTACAATGCAGCACAGATATGGAGCGTTTTCAGGCAGAGAATGTAGATATTTGCAGCACACTGACCACAGATATTTGCAGCACACTGAGCACAGAAACTGAGAGAACGCAGCCACGTCCTCTCGCTATCATCTCCAATGCACGAGTGAAAATGGCGGCGATGCGCGGCTCTTTATATGCAATACGAATCTCACGAGAATACGACAGCGGGATGATGACGTTCGGGCGCGCTCTGGTTAACCGAGCAAGGCTGGAAGATCCGAGGCTGCCTCGGAACCGTGTAAAATAGGTGAAGTTCGGGGGGGTTCGGATCTCGAGGATCCGAACCCGCTCATCTCTAGTTAATAGCAAGACCAACAAAACCTGAGTAATTCAGGGAGTTCTAGCTGATGACATACAATAATAGCTGCTTTGCCTAAACAATTTGAATATGGCTATGAGGTTTGTAAATTTATAAGTATACATGATAAAAAGAAAAAGAAGAGAGTGTGAAATACTGTAAGGCAGAGAAAGAAGATGGAATAGAGAATAAAAGAAAGATCATTTGGTGTGGTTTTTTTTTTTTAAATGACAGTACCTACACTGCCCCTTTAAGATAAACACAATGTTCCTAATGGCGTTTTTAAATTACACAGAGTTCCTGCCTTTACTGGATTTAAGCTTAGTTAAAACAAGTACAACACAGTGCTACAGCTCCAGCCTGACTAGTCCTAAAATCCTCCTAATGACGTTTTGTGCCTCTGAGTGCTGCAGCCCACAGTCCCAAATGACACACTGCCCCTGGCCTCCTTTACAGACTTTGACAGTTATTAATAGAATGTGCTTCCTGGTTCACTTCCCACCCCCTCTCCCAGAGCTGGCCATAGCCAATTTGATGCAGCACCCCTCGGGCAGTGGGGCCCACCGGGGGTTTTCCCTGTGGACAAGTCCAACCCTGCATAATGCCACACAGTAATGCATCTTACACATATGCCCCACATTAGCAATGCCCGTAATTCACAAAATTGCCACACAGTAGTGCACCTTTCACATATGCCCCACATTAGTAATGCTCCCCTCACTGGCTGTTCCTGCCTTGAAAGTTCCCGCTGCTGAGAACTCCAATTGCGGTAGCCAGCCCAAAGCAGGACCTCTGCCCAGGGGCAGATTTAGAAGAAAATGACAGGGGCGCACAATGATTGGGGGAAGGGGGAGTGGTCAGCTTGTGCATCATGGCATGTAACTCGTGGTATTTACGGGGTGGGTGGGTGCATACTTGCGCTTGAACCCACTAAAGGGGCATGTCCTAGCTACCATTTTAATTTTTCTGTGTGTAATAGTGGCTAAAAATTAAATGTTACAGTTTTTTTCATACGGCACTCCTGCGTTATGTGTAACACAACTTGTAGTGCATGGAGCAAAGTTGTAAGAGGACATATCTGTATGTCTGTGGTTTGAACACTTTGGAGGAGTTGTGCAGTGGGATGTCTCATTAGCTTTACCCGATCCCTATTAGAATGTGTGCCAGGCATACCTATAGAGAGAGGGTGGACCTGGACTCTCTCTCAGATCAGGAGGTGGTTCAGCTGTTTAGGCTCAATCACACAAACCTCCTGAACTTTTATGAGCTGGTGAGAGATGATTTGGATCCTTTGACTGGCAGCAACAATGCAGTGCTTGGGCTGCATAAATTAAAGGGGTGTGGTATGGAAGGTAGATAGTAACTAGGTCGACAGTGTCTAGGTCGACCGCTATTGGTCGACAGTAACTAGGTCGACAGGGTCTCTAGGTTGACAGGGTATTTAGGTTGACATGGTCTAGGTCGACAGGTCAAAAGGTCAACATGAGTTTTTTATGATTTTTTGGTGTCTTCCTTGTAGAGTGCCTGGGGACCCCAATTGGTGCACCATGTCCCCTCACATGGCTCGCTTCGCTCGCCATGCTTCGGGCAAGGTGCCTCACTCCGCTTCGCTCGGCACAGATTACCGTATTACCGTTCCAATTGTAGTCCATGTGGATCGTTAAGTATGAAAAGGTTCGAAAAAAAGAAAAAAATCGTGATAAGCTCATGTCAACTTTTTGACCTGTCGACCTAGAACATGTCGACCTAGAGACCCTGTCGACCTAGTTACTGTCGACCAATAGTTGTCGATCTAGATAGTGTCGACTTAGTTACTGTCGACCTAGAGACCGGATCCCAAATTAAAGTGTGCCCTACACTTTTTTGCCACAGGCTCTTATCAGTCTGTGGTCTCATTGTGTTGGGGATTATACAATTCACTTTCTCTAGGCATGTAACTCCAGTGTTAGCTGCCTTGAAGAAGTTGTGGCATACATATATCTCATTCCCCAGACGTGAGTCCGAGTGGCAGGACTGAAGGTAGATTTCTCTAGGCTCTCATCATTCCCTAATGTTCTAGGAGCTATAGAGTGCACCCATATTGAGTTCAAGTCACCGCACTTGAGGAGCTATGTCTTTGTAAATAGACAAGGCTACCACTCCCCCAATGTGCAGGTGGTACTAATCTCTGCATTCTCAGTGTGGCTACAGGTTACCCAGGGTCTTGCCATGATTCCTATATCTGTGCCAGTCAGCCCTGTGGGAGAAGTTTGAGGAAGGAAACATGCCAGAGGACTGGCTTCTTGGTATATGTCATTTGATGTACCCTTATACATGTAGTTTTTACAACAGCTGTAATTATGTGACTGCATATAAGTTTGAAGTATGTATCTTAATGCCTATCACACACACTGAATGCTGTTATTATGTTATTTCTCCGTATGCTAAAATGTGTATATGTTGTCATTTAAATTCCTAAACAGTAAATATGCACTGTCACTTTAAATGGTATGCATCTATATACGATATTGTTCCTTTAAATATGTATCAAACATTTTTATTGGTTTTAAAAAGTATTCACATTAAAAACTCAGACCATTAATTGACACACCCTTTCCCCTCTTTATCAATAGAGGTGATTCAGGATATGGGCGTCAGACTACGTTCATGACACCTCTGTCAAAACCACAAGGCTTTTTCTCAACACCAGTACAACCGCGCTCACACTGCCACCCGAAATGTAATTGAGCTGACATTTGGGGTGCCGAAGAGCAGGTTTCGTTGTTTGTGCAGGACGTCTGGAACCCTACTTTATGATGTAAAAAAAGTTGCTGACATCATCCAGACATACTGCATGCTATATAACATTGCCCTGGGTCAGAGGTATGTTGACCTTGGGGACATTGCTGCTGTTGTGGAGGAGCCAGACCCAATAACACCAGGGTATATGGTAAATATACGGGGGAATGCAGTTCATCAGAGAATTATACGCCAGTATTTTTCAGATTAGTGTGTTTAAATTGAATGTTTTTTTCATAATACTATTTACTAAATTATTAACTTGATAGGTTTGATTTTTGTAAATAAACATTATTTCAGAAATGGTGTAATTTTCTTGGAAAATAATGGCATTGACTGACATAAATATTTTGATCTCTGTTTTGGTAAGTGTTTGTAATGTTAGGAAAATAATGTAGAAAACATACAGTATATGTTGTGTGTTTTCATAAACCACAAATTAATATTTGGTTTAAGCTTATATACACCATCTTGATTTCTTATTCAATTTTAACTTGTATTTCAAACATTTCAAGAATGATTTTAGACTAGGGGTAATTCAGAGTTGATTGCAGCAGCAAAGTTGTTAGCAGTTGGGCAAAACCATGGGGGCCATTCCGAGTTGATCACTCACTAGCTACTTTTGGCAACCGTGCAAACACATAGACGTCGCCCACAGGGGAGTGTATTCTAGCTTTGCAAGTGTGCGATCGCATGTGCAGCTGAGCGGGACAAAAATAGTTTGTGCAGTTTCTGAGTAGATCTGAACTTACTCAGCCGCTGCGATCACTTCAGCATGTCTGGTTCCAGAATTGATGTCAGACACCCGCCCTGCAAACGCCCGGATACGCCTGTGTTTGTCCAACCACTCCCTGAAAACGGTCAGTTGACACCCATAAAAGCCTTCTTCCTGTCAATCTTCTTGAGATCGGCTGTGCAAATGGATTTTTCGTTAAATCCATCGCCCAGCAACGATCCACTTTGTACCCATATGACGTGCCTGCGCATTGCGGTGCATATGCATGCGCAGTAGTGACCTGATCGCTGCGCTGTGAAAAACGTCAGGCTGCGATCAGGTCTGAATGACCCCCCCCCCCATGTGCACTGCAGGTGTGGCAGATATAACATGTGCAGAGAGAGTTAGATTTGGTGGGTTATTTTGTTTCTGTGCAGGGTAAATACTGGCTGCTTTATTTTTATGCTGCAATTTAGATTTCAGTTTGAACATACCCCACCCAAATCTAAAGGGGGGTACTCACGGAACGATCGCTGCTTAAAATCTAAGCAATCTGACTAGCCCCCACAGCGATAGCGATGCGCAGCCCCGCGCATCGCTATCGCTGCTGCTAGATTGGCCTGCCCGCTGGGTGAAATGAGCGCCCCCCCCCCCGTCTCCCCCCGCACGCTCAGCACAGATCGCGCTGTGCTGAGCGGGGGGAGAGACGTGTTCTGAGCGGTTCGCTCAGCACACATCTCTCCCAAATCGGCCAGTGAGTACTGGCCTTAACTCTCTCTGCACATGCTACATCTGCCCCCCCCCCCCCCCCCCTGCAGTGCACATGGTTTTGCCCAACTGCTAACAAATTTGCTGCTGCAATCAACTCTGAATCAGGCCCTTTGTTGTGTGTATATAAAAGAATACCAAAACACATTATTCATCTGATATATACATTTCTACTAAAATATGTTAGTTTCAGCATAAAAGTAAGCAAGCATTTGGATATGTGTATTGAATACACATAATTCTAACATTATGTCATTTACAAACAATGAAGGATAACACAAATAAATTTACATAAAAAAATAGTCATATTGGCCTTCTTTATTACTGCCTCTACCCTGCCCTATTACTTTTCCACCACTTGTGCGTAGCCTACGGTGGGGTGGGGGGGGGGGGGGAGTAGTTGGTGACACTGACACAGATTATTTTGGGCAAATAGTAATTGTATTACTTGAAGCTGCCTCAGAACTAAGCATCTGGGCAACTAACTCAGGGGGTGATTCAGATCATATAGGAAAATATACATTATGGTAAGAATGGTATCTCTCCTAAGTCCCCAAGGTCCACAGGATAACACTGGGATATGATGATACGACAGTGGATTTGCACCAATCGGTCAAAGCTTTTCGGCCTCCCAGCATGCAACGGGCCTGTCCATATATCCTCGCCTCCTGGCTCAGGCAAACCAGTTGTATTCCAAAGCTCAAGGCAGGAGCATCACAGATAGCCCTAATCAGACGAGAAGAACATACATACACACCCTTCCGTACAAGAAGGAAGAGGTTAGTGAGTAAAAGGATCCTCAAATCAGGTGCGTCAGGGTGGGATCCCTGTAGAACCTGTGGACTTAGGAGAAATACCGGTATCAACGGAAAGTTCTTACCATAATGTATATTTCTCTGGCAGGGTCCACAGGTTATCCACAGGAAAACATTGGGATTTCCCAAAGCAATTTAGTGGTGGGGACACTCCTGATTGGACAGGAGAATCCTTCGCCTGAATTCAGCATCAAGAGAGGCAAAGGTATCCATGGCATAATGTCTAATGAATGTGTTAATGGAAGACCATGTGGCTGCCTTACATATCTGTTCTGCTGAAGCACCACGTTGTGCTGCCCATGACGGACCTACCTTACGAGTAGAGTGAGCAGAGACATTAGCCGGAACAGAGTGATCAGCTTCAGAATATGCTTCTGAAATCGTCATCCAAAGCCACCTTGCCAGTGTCTGTTTATCAGCAGGCCATCCTCTCTTGTGAAATCCGTAGAGAATGATGGCACTGGTACGATCCACGTAGATCCTTAAGGCACGGACCACGTCCAGCGATGCATCTCCCGCAGAAAGGCCTGGAAAGCCAGGACTACAATTTCTTCGTTAAGGTGGAATTTAGACACCACCTTGGGAAGATACCCAGATCTAGTTTTGAGAACTGCTTTATCTGGAGAAAAAAAATCAGAAATGGGGAATGACATGACAATGCCCCTAAATCTGACACTCGGCTAGCTGAAGCAATAGCCAGCAGAAAGAGAACTTTAGCTGTCAACCATTTAAGATCCATTTTATTAAGTGGTTCAAATGGGGCAACTTGAAGTTCTTTTAGGACTAAATTTAACTCCCAAAGCCCTGTAGGAGGAGCAAAAGGAGGTTGAATGTGCAGCATTCCCTGGAAAAAATTAAGTACATCCTGTAAGTTGGCAATTTTCTTTTGTAACCATACAGACAATGCTGACACTTGCACTCTCAAGGAAGCCACCTTCAAACCTTTATCCATTCCTGCCTGAAAGAATGCTAAGACCCTGGAAACTCTGAAAGACTTAGGGTCCATTTTCCGTTCACTGCACCAATGAATATAGGTTTGCCATATACGGTGATAAATGCAAGCTGAGGAAGGTTTCCTTGCTCTGAGCATTGTTTGACTTACCTGTTGTGAGAATCCTCTTGACTTCAGGATAGAGGTTTCAAGAGCCACGACGTAAAAGACAGTCGATCCAGATGTCTGTGATAACAAGGACCCTGCGTCAGTAGATCTGGACATTGAGGGAGCAGAAGTGGAGCATCCATCAACATTTTCTGCAGGTCTGTGTACCAATGCCTTCTGGGCCAATCCGGAGCTATTAGTATCATGGCACCCTTTCCTTGCTTTATCTTTCTCACCAAGGTAATACAGTGATTGGAGATAACACATAAGCCAGATGAAAGTCCCATCTCACAGACAGGGCATCCACAAAGATCGCTCGGTTTACAGGGAAGATTCCCGGTGGGCCGACGCACCTGTGGGGCCTGTTTTGTTTGAGGACATGTGGTCCTTTTTATAGACATAATGAATAGGATGTAAAATAATTTGCATATATGAAAATGACTTTGCCACTTAGCCTGTGATTGCAGATGATCTAGTGTATGCTCTGTCTGCCTGCTTGGCTATCATATAAGATTGAGTGAATAGTGATTGGGATACGGTTGGTGTAATAAGCAAGAAAATATATCTTTCTAAAGAATGATATAGTTTCCTAAATTCTGAAGGTGTATCATATAATGTGCTCATAATATTTAATTTTATTTCTTTTTAACTTCCCCCTTGATGCTGGACATGCCCACTATCTGGAAAGTCTTTAGGGGAGGGTGCTGCTGCCATGGCCCATGGCTAGACCTTACATCTCTGGTGCTGTCCATGTGGGGCCACTAGTACAAAATTCTCCAGGGCCGCTTTTTGTTCCCAATCCGGCCCTGCTGGGATCCTTTGTTCTTGACCTATATGCGAGAACTTTGTTGTTCTGATGGGACTCTCTGGCAACCCCCACTTGTCTACTACAGTCTGGAAGACCTCCAGGTGTAGAGCCCATTCACTTGCCTGACTTGTGTGTCAACTGAGAAAATACGCTTCCCAGTTTAGGACTCCCAGAACGAACACTGTGGATAAGGCTGGATGATGAAGTTCTGCCCACTTTAGTATGTGACTTACCTCCTTCATCGCTTTTTGGCTGCGAGTTCCTCCCTGATGGTTGAGATACGCTACTGCCATCGCATTGTCAGAGCGGATCTGAACTGGTTTCCCCCCAAAGAATGGCCCTCATTCCTAGTTGATCACACGAAGCTGCTTTTTGCAGCCCATGCGATCAACTATACTCCGCCTATGGGGGAGTGTATTTTAGCATAGCAGGGCTGCGAACGCTTGTGCAGCCCTGCTATGCTAAAAAAGTTTCCTGCAAAACAAGACCAGCCCTGGGCATACTTACACTGTGCAACGGATCCAGCGATGATGGACATGGCTTTGACGTCAGACATCCGCCCTCCATTCGCCTGGAAATGCCTGTGTTTTCCTTATCACTCCCCAAAAACAGCTCCAAGTGGTGAGTTGCCGCTCCGGAACGCCTTCTTGGAGTTAATGTTCTTGCGGTCGCCGCTGCAACTGCTTTCTTCGTAGTCAGCGTCATTGCCCGGCGACGCAACGACGCGCGTGCACATTACAGCCCCTGCGCGTTTGCAGTAGTGACCCGATCGCAGCTGTGCGAGCTAAAGCACACTGCGATCGGGTCGGAATGACCCCCAATGTCCTTTGCCTGAATCAGTGCCATGTATATGGCCTGAATTCCAATATATTTATTGGCAGGCAACCTTCTTCCTTGGTCCATTTCCCCTGGAAACACCTTCCTGACACTGCTCCCCAGCGCCCTGGAAACTGGCATCTGTTGTCAGAATTTCCCAATCTGATATCCAAAAGGTTCTCCCCTTGTCCAGATGGGATGTCTGTAGTCACCATGATAATGACCTTCTTACTTCTATCGTAAGAACCATCTTCTGCGCTTTTATCATCTGATGCAACCCATTCCATTCGGCAAGAATCAGATGCTGCAGAGGCCTCGAGTGGAACTGTGCATAATCCATGTTGAATGCTGACACCATCAATCCCATCACATGCATTGCTACATGAATGGATACCTTTTGACTGTGTAGCAAGTTCTGAATCCTTGACTGAACCTTGGATATCTTGTCCAGAGGTAAAATTACTCTCTGAAGACTTGAATCCAGTACTGACCCAAAGTGAGTAATTCGCTGTGACAGAACCAGAGACGATTTTGACCAATTTATGTGCCACCCGTGCCTTTGCAGACACGTTATTGTCTGTTGCAGATGACATAGGAGCAATTCCTGCAACTGTGCCAGGATTAAAAGATCATAGAGGTATGGAAAAATTCTAATCCCCTGCTGGCGGAGATAAGCTGCCATTACCACCATAATCTTGGTAAATACTCTGGGGGCTGTGGCTAGCCCAAAAGGTAGGGCCTGGAACTGAAAATGCTGTTGGAGGATAGTGAACCTGAGATAGCACTGATGGGACAGTGTTATAGGAACATGTAGGTATCTTGTATATCCAGGGATACCATATAAAACCCTGGCTCCATGGCCAAAATGATGGAACGTAAAGTCTCCATATGAAACCGAGGTACCCAAATGTATTTGTTCAGCACTTTGAGATTGAAAATGGTCCGAAATGACCCATTTGGTTTCTGAACTAGAAACAGGTTGGAGTAAAAACCCTGTCTTCATTGTGTAGGAGGAACTGGAATGGCTACTTCTGACTGAAGCAATTTCAGAACTGCTTTTTGCAATGCCCTGGCCTTCGCCTCTACTCGAGATGGGCTAGTACAAAAAAACCTTCGAGGAGGGTGCTTCTTGAAGTCAAAAGCATAGCCTAGAGATACCGCTTCCTGCACCCAGGCATCTGTTACTAGACTGCTGTCAGATCTGTGCAAACTGAAGAAGTCGGCCTCCCACCCTGGGATCCCCCAGGTGGAGATCCGCACCATCAGGCTGATGTCTTATTATCTGTTTTACCAACCAGTCCTCTGGTAGCCCAATGCTTTTTAGTCTTACCAGACTTGTTGTATTTGGACTGCCTGCCTTCACTTTTTCCTTTAGCTTTTCCTTGAGACCGAAAGGGTCAAAAAGCTGGAACTTTAGGTTTGAAATTGTATGTGAAAGGAAACTTCTTGGAGTCTGCTACTGACTCCAAAATATCTGTCAATTATTTACCAAAAAGAATATGTCCTGGAAAAGGCAAAGATTCCAAAACCTTCTTAGATTCTGAATAAGCTTTCCACGTACGTAGCCAAACTGCTCTGCGAGAAGCGATTGTTGAAGCTGATGCCCTGGAGGCAATAGTAACCATATCCAATGCTGTTTCTTCCAAGAATATTGCAGCCTGTTTTATATGTGCTACAGTATATGGGATTTTTGCTCTCTAGATGCTATTGAAAAGTCCCCCTCCAATGCATCAGCCCAGGCAGCCACTGCCTTTGCCATCCAAGATGAAGCCATGGCTGGCCTTATGACTGCCCCAGAAAGGGAAAAAATATTTTTTAAAAACCAAGCACTCTCCTATCTGTGACATCATTTAATGATGTTGAAGGCAAAGGTAATGTAGATTATCGCACTAATCGAATCACATGCGTATCTACTTTAGGAGCCACCTCCCTTTTTAAACAATCCCCAGCTGGAAGAGGATAATTGGAATTCCATTTCTTAGGAATTCTAACCTTCTTATTTGGCATAGCCCAAAGCCTCTTACATGATTTCTGTCAGCTGATCTGACCCTGGAAACTCAGTCTTAACTGTTTTGGGACGTTTAAACACAGGTGCCTCAGTTTTTAACACAGGCTCTACTGAATCATCTAAGGATAGAATGGCTTTCATTGCTTTAATTAACTCGGCTATATCCACTGAGCTGAGACCTACCTCCTCCTCTTCATATGCCGAAGTAGAATTTATTGAGCTTTCAAGCCTCCAATGAATCCTCATCTGAAACACGTGTAGTCTGTGAGGATGAAAATTCACTTACCACTAGCTTATCAGCCTGTTTCTTTGAGAGGCTGCTGCTGGAAGTGATAAACAGCAGGTGGGAAGCTGCATGTAAGGGTTAATCGTGTAACCTATCCTTGGTACAGGAGTTGGAGGAATTATCCGTTCAGCTATACTGGATAATGTCTGTGCAAACAAAGCCCAAGGTGGATCAACCTGCACCTGAATCTACCATGTATTTTTCAAGAGACCCTGGTGAAAGCTAAAACAATTTGCACACAAACCATCCTGAACCAGATCATGAGAGATTAACACAGCTTTGCAAGACAAACATGATATGAGTGTTGGTGTTGCTGTTAGTGTATCTTCCTCACGCTTACCGCTCTTAGACATGATAAATAATCAACACTTCTACATTGTACTACACAATTTGTGACTGTAATCACTTTACACTTTTTAAATTGACCTACAATGCGACCCTACCCATGACAGAATATATAGTAAAGTCAGTAATCACACTAGCAGTCAGTCACATGTTATACATTAGTATAATAAGCAATATGAGCACATCATCAACTACATTTCAACTATGTAGGAGAACATATTACTGAATCATGTTTAAAAAGAACTACCGTATTCAGACGCATAGCGAAAGAAACAGTAATAGTATACAGATTCATATGCAATAGGCACTTATCTAACTATTTGTACTCAAAAAGGTAGATAGAGACTTAGTGCTGTATTACCCGTACTCAGTAGAGTGGGATACAGGGAGACTCACCTCGCTTCCAGAACTGATCAATACGTTTACGAACGCTGAGTGGTTTCAGACGCTACTAGTGTACACTGCTGCTCTATGAACCTATAGTGAACACAGATGCTCAGTGAACACAGACGCACCCATCACACAGCCGCCTATGCTGCGACTGGGTCCCCTTCGTGTACAGCGTCCGAGACGGAAGCGGGAAACAGTTCATGGCGGGAGACTTGGAGGAAACTGGTCATGTACCGGGGGGAGGGGCTACCAGGAGAGTGTCTAACTCCCCACTGCTAACATCAACCCTAGGGATTGCGGCCTCATACTATTCCTGGAGCCTCTGATCCCTAAGGCCTAGCGCTGGTGCACCCGTGTCACGATCCGGGTATCTGGACGCCATTTCTTACCCATCAGATGCCTCCTAAGGCTGGCTCAGCGCTCCAGGACCGGATCCCATCTGTTATCCTGATGTGTACATTCCTGTATCCTCTCCTGTCACTCTGGGACGCTGTCACAGTAAACGCCATATTACACCTGGCATGGCGTCTCCCGCGGCCTCCGCCGCCGTCCCTGAACTTCTGCATGCAGAGTGTCTGAGTGGCGATTACGTCAGCCGCGGCCTCCGCTGTGTCCGCGTGGTTGGATGTGCATCTGTCAGTCTGGCGCCTCCTGTCTCCGGTGGCCGGCGCCACCATTACTGTTTTCATTACCACATGGATTACAAACCAAACTTCCCTCCAAGTGTCTGCATGGGCGCAGCCATCTTGGATTCTGTCAGCTGATCATTTCCACCAATCTGTTCTCAGTATTGATAATCTGCATAATTGCCTAGCCAATCCCTTCCTTGCTGCAGGTATAAATACACTGTGCCTGAGCAAGGAAGGCGTCAGTGCTTTGGTTGTCAAACCTAGTTCCTGTTTGTCTCTCTCCTGTGATTGTCTTCCAGGTTCCAGCTCCTGTCTCAAGACTTCCACCATAGAGACCCGCACCAGCATTCCACCTGCGGTGTAGCCTGACTCTCCAATCCATTGTGGATTCATCTGTTTCCAGCTACAACATTACCTGCTTCCAGCTCAGCTTCCAGCAGAGTACAGCTTCTCTTAAAGGGCCGGTGTCCTTTCTACACTTTACCACTCTCCACCGGTGTTATTATTTCTCCGCTCTCAAGTTCTACATTTCAGTTCATATTTCATCGCTCCCAAGTTCATTTATTATTTAACTGGTTCCAGCCAGTATCCACTCCGTGCTAACAACCGCCGCATCCCAGGTCACAGCGGCTGCGTGTGACGTTACACAGCCAGCACGGCCTGCGCCCCCAATGGTCTGGACACGCCTCCGTTGTCCGGACCATGCCCTGCCAACGGCATTCTAACACCATTGGCATGCCCCCTCCCTCCGCGCGACAGCCTCTGCCTGTCAGGCAGACGATCGCACCAGTGAGATGCTTTCGCATCTCACTGGCAGCACATGCGCACTGCACATAGTAATTCAGACTGCGATCACTGCCGCTGCAGGGATGCAGTCTGAAATACCCCTAAAGGCCTTTATCAAAGTACAAAAAAAAACCTAAGGATTCAAAATGTAATTGAACAATTAAGTGATCAAACACTGCAAATTGAAGAGTTTGACAACCTAATTACTCAATGACATTCAACAATTAAGGCACCAAACATATAATCAAAATATGTTTGATGTCCTATTTGCACAATACACTCAATATTATTTTAAAATACTATATTTTAAAATATGTTGTATTTTAAAATAGTTATGTTGTGAACCCACAAACAAAAAACGTATGGAAAGACACATGAATGAAATGTTGAAAAAAGTAAAAAGACACATAGAAAAAACATAGGATAGATGACATAGAAAACAGACAGATCAAACTAGATAAGGATTATGTTTAATAAAAACTATACACAATATTTACATTTGAAAAGTTTACTTTTTTAAATAAAAAACCCACAACTTTAAACAATGATGATATAAAAATAAATCAAAACAAATGTAACAAATTATGAACAGTGCCCAGCAGGGCCAGGATGTGGGCCTGCATGGCCAGCAGCCAGCAGCTCCATACGGATCGCCCGGTTCTGATCTCCAACCTCAGGGTCTCTAATAAGTGGGGGAAAATGAGAAAGAAAAAAAGATTACAAACCTAATGCAATATTATTCTAATAATCATCATCACTACAATCAATTAAGAATGCACCTGCAAAGCTAATTTTAAACACAAGTCAAATCCACTCTGTCAGTCCCTCCATTGCATTCACATATGCTACTGTATTTTTTGTTAAAAACTTACTCACATATAAAAAAAATTTTAAAACACATATCTCATAAATAAACATATATCTCTTCCCTTATCTAAAAATAACACCCAACTCCAACTCTTGACTATGCATCTGACATCTGCACAGCTCACTTGTGCACAAACACAATTGCAGGATTTTCTTGTACCACTACCCACCCTATCTAATGGCCTCCCACACATGATAACACTGTCCTGTAGGCTTAAATGTTGCCTTCATACCCTGTAAATTAGCCTCTTCAAACAAGGCTAAAAAATTCCACAACAACCCACATGACTTTCAAAAGCATTCATATTTATTTACAATCACATCAGGACTGTCTTTGCAATGTGTTGTGGCCAGGGGCATCAGAATGTTTTTAGGTTGGGGGGGGGGGGTGGGGGGCAAGATATAATTTCCATTTGGCATCGCTAAATCGATAAATGTCGCCCCCTTGTGTTATACCTCATAACAAAAATGGAGAGAGAGATGGAGAGAGAGAGAGAGAGAGAGATACATGGAGAGAGACAGAGAGAGAGACAGAGAGAGATGTAGAAAGAGAGAGAGAGAGTTATATTATCAGCAGCAGAATGTGAGGAGAGCAATTTCCTGGAGGTCTCTGGGAGGAGGCTGCATTGTCTCTTCAGCCAGGCAGTGGTTCCGCAGGAGCTATGTTGGGATCCCAGGCCATAGGCAGTGGTCGAAGAAAAATTTGGTGGTTATGGGAGGGAGGGTGGCAGGTAGGCGGGAGGAGGGGAGGAGAGGCAGTGATGAGGCGGCTGATGCAGGATGGGGTGATACGGAGGCGTAAATACTGCCCCCGCTGTTTTTACTATAATTCCCCTTAGGGGTAGCAGGAGAGAGCGAGACAGACAAAGTGGGTATCAGGGGGAGAGAGAAAGGTTTCATGGAAAAAGAGGGAATGAGTAAGAGAGAGGGTGTCAGGGAGAAAGAGAAGAGAGAGTGTCAGGGAGAGAAAGAGAGGGAGAGAGATAGAGATGGAGAAACAGTGTCAGGAGAGAGGCAGTGTCAGAAAGAGAGACAGTGTTAGGGAGAGAGAGGGAGAAAGATAGTGTCAAAGAGAGGGAAAGAGAGACATACAATGTGAGGGGGAGAGAGACAGTGTCAGGGACAGAGAGACAGTGCCAGGGAGAGATATTTACACAGTATCAGGGAGAGAGGGAGAGACAGTATCACAGAGAGAGAAAGAGAGTTCCAGGGAGAGAGAGTGTCCAAACGAGACTGGGGAAGACAGTGTCAAAGAGAGAGAGTGTGGGGAGGAGACAGGGAGAGGGAGAGAGCTAGAGTCAGGGAGAAAGAGGGAGAGATGGAGGGAGGGGGGAGGAAGTGAGAGAGATAGTGTCAGAGTAAGAGAGAAAGAGGGAGAGGGAGAAAAAGGAGAGAAAGCGAGAAATAAAGAGATGAGAGAGTGTGTCAGGGAGAGAAAAAGAGGGGAGACGGAGAGAAAGAGAGAGATGAGAGAGAGTGTCAGGGAAAGAGAGTGTGTCAGGGAGAGAGAATGAAAGAGAGAGAGAGAGAGAGAGAGAGAAACAGTGTCAGGAGAGAGGCAGTGTCAGGGAGAGAGACAGTGTTAGGGAGTAATAGGGAGAAAGAGACAGTGTCAAAGAGAGGGAAAGAGAAACATACTTGTCAGGGAGAGAGAGAGAGCTACAGTATCAGGGACAGAGAGACAGTGCAACGGAGAGAGAGAGAGAGACAGTGTTAGGAAGAGAGTGGGGGAGACAATGTCAAAGAGAGAGTGTGGGGAGGGGACAGAGAGACAGTGTCAGGTACAGGGAGAGCTAGTGTCAGGGAGAGAGAAAGAGGGAAAGGGAGGGAGAGAGAGAGAGCCTACCAGACATATACTACCAGACTACAGTACAGCACAGGTATCTTATGGGGGCGGGCACTTCATGGCATTAGGCTCCATCCACAAAATGCCGTGAATCGCGGCACTGCCACTGTGAGCCGGTCAGGGCAGGGGCAGAGCAGGCAGGGGCAGGCTTGGTGTCCCCTCTCGCGCTACATCCTCCATGGCTGCAGGAGAGTTTCCAGGCAGAGCTACTGGAAGGAAGGGGGCTCCCACTGTGGTTGGAAGCAGAGCTACTGT
This sequence comes from Pseudophryne corroboree, assembly GCF_028390025.1. Lineage (NCBI taxonomy): Eukaryota > Metazoa > Chordata > Amphibia > Anura > Myobatrachidae > Pseudophryne > Pseudophryne corroboree. The sequence continues at coordinate 469,501,449 of NC_086447.1, read as the reverse complement.
GGAAGAGGAGGTGGCACTATAGAGGAGTTCAGGCCCACCTGAGACACACAAGGCTGAAGTCACTCTGAGACACAATGAGATGCAGTGCGATAAGGAAGCAGGAGGAGCTGCTGCTGCACATCAGCTTGTTTAGTGTAGCAGCCGGCAGCGGTGTTTCACCTGACCGTCTGCCCCTCCTCTGCTATAATTGATAGGCGCCTCTCGCATCTTTGTGGGGGGGCGAGCTGCCCCCTTACCCCAACCATTCTGACGCCCCTGGTTGTGGCCACTAAGATAGTGCTAGAAATAGTTACTAGCATTGTGTCTCCTTCCTAATACGATATAGTATTAAATATTGGGAGTAGGGCCTTCAAAACTCTATAGGTTAAATTTATTAAGATGGAATGTTGCATATAGCAACCAATCAGATTCTACTTCTCATTAATCTAGAACCTTCTAGAAGATAATACCTGGAATCTGATTGGTTGCTATGGGCAACATCCCATCTGAAATAGAACCCACATCTTAGTAAATTTACCCCTTTGTCATGTTTCAGTTTACCTCCAAGTGTAAAGCCAAATGGAATATGTTGGACTACAGCAAAAACTGAAAAATAAAGTTCTATTAAACTTAAAAAAACATTATTGTGATTTCTTTGTACAGCAGTTGCTTACTCATTCTCTTCTTCATGGGCTGTTGGCGGCTGGATGGGGCAAGGGTTGTGAAAGGGGGTGGAGGTTGGATGGGGGAAGAGTTGTGAAAGGGGTTGGAGGGTGGATGGGGAAGAGGCATGAAAGGGGGATGGATGGGGAAGGGGCATGAAAGGGGGGTGGAGTATGGATGGGGAAGGGGCATGAAAGGAGGACAAAGAATGGATGGGGAAGGGGGATCAGATTACGAGGGGAGGGCCAGTTCATGGGGGGCTAGTGGTTGAGAGGGGGAAGGAGTTTGAGAGGGGGAAGGAGTTTGAAAGGGGGATGGAGTTTGAGTGGGGGAAGGAGGTTAAGGGGGGAAATACTTTTCTCCTTCCTGTCCGTTGTGTTCTGCCTAAGGAGAGAGAAATACAGTTTAAACTAGGCAACAATCATTTGTAACGTAAACATAATTTTTCTTCATTACCTACCATAGAATAAAATAACTCAATATAACTGTCCTACAATTTTCATAAACTTTTTTTTAAATATATTATTTGTAAATATGAACAATAACAATGTAGCACAAACATGTTTAGTGTTGTTAAAGTAATGTTTTTTATACATTATTTGTGTTGTAAATTATTACATTTTAAATTATTATACATTAAAATTACTTATTACCATTATTATTAATAATAATAATAATAATAATAATAATAATAATAATATTATTCATATTTTCTAAAAAGACAGTTTTTTTGGTGATCCTAAAGAACAGACAAAAAACATGCACTTTTGCACTCTCTGGACACAACCTCACATACGTACACTACCGGCTGCAACTTTTACCCTACATTTGGCTGGCACATAAACACACTCATACCCACAATCATACCATCGGAAATGCTACAGTATGTAAACTTACCTGCAGATATTTCTATGCGTAGGCGCCCAAGCAGTTGCAGCTGGCGGCACCATAGATCTGACCAGCACTGCTCCAATTGTGTGATGCTGCGCTTGGTGCGCATGTTGCGCCAGATCTTATGGCGTAACTCCATGTAGACAGCACACCTCCGGGCATTGGAAATATATGGGCCTGTGCGGTGGTCCATGTCAGCAGTCAGCAGCCTCAGCTCACGGTGGGTGAACATGGCTGCTCGCATGGTGCCAATGTGCGTATTATTCTTAAATGCTAATATTTATACAGTCTGCCTGCTAATGATTGGTCATCAGCTGTGATGCAGATTAATACAAAAAAACTTTATTGATGCCCATGGACATAACATGGAGGATTATAAAGGGGATGCATTCGCAATTGCGAAGAGTATCAATTTGCACCGATAAATTTGCACACACTTACCAAATGTTAGAAACTTCTCTTCTCAACTGAACATTCCAGGTGTTTATTAAGGAGAATTAAAAAATCTTGTTACTATACTACAGTTATAGACATAATGTTTTGTCTTAGGTCACATAACGTCATAACGGTTAGCATTGTTTTCTAATGTTCCAAAAAGCAGCACGATTTATAAAAACAGAAAATTTGAAACACTGTATGATTGTTTTTTTTCGCATTTAGGAAGTGTACAGCAGTATAATCCTACACATTAAATGAACCAAGAACACAAACAAATACTGCATTTACAAGTTTACTAATGTTTTAACTGATGTTTTTTTCCTCTAATTGCCTTACAAAAATACATTTTTTATCCATCTACACAAGCCCTATCAGCCCCCATCATTCAAAAAAATTCAGACTGTACATACCAAAGTTCTGTAGTCTATCTAAATACATCAATGTTGCTTTGACAACACTTCATAATCACTACTGTTGTTGCTCCATAATATATGCAATGCATATTTCAACATGTAAAAGTCATAGGGTTTGTGCTTGTATAAAACAAAACACTATTGTCTTAAGCCATCACTATTATGAGCAAGCACTATTAAACAGTATTTTACCAAACAATATATTTTTATATTTTTTATGTAAATTAGTTTGTTTATGAATATTTGTTAGCAAACTTGAAACATATTTCCTGCAAAAATTTATGTTGTTGTCTCTTTAAAATATGTCCTGCAACACCATGTTTAAAACATACCTGAAATGTCGCCTAACAACTCTGTCTTGGGTCTGATATCCCCACCTGTTCTCTGGCCCAAGAATCTGGCCAACCCCATGCTCCTGATCCTCTGGTGGCAAGATCTCCTGTTCCAGCAATGCCACATGACTCCTTATGGCAATATTGTGCAATTTTGCACACAGGACCATTATCTTGCTAACCATTTCTGGCAAATATTTGAGGTCACCACCAGTGCGGTGGAGCACCCTAAATCAGCCATTCAAAAGGCCAAAAGTGTGCTCCACCACTTGTCTGATGGCTGTAAGCACAGTGTTATATTCAGATTGTGGCCCTGGTGTTGGTCTGCTATAAGGACTCAAGAGCCAGGGGGTGCAAGGATATCCACTATCTCCTGTTAGGGTGAAATTAAAAATGAGTTTTACTAATAATTTTAAAAAAACACACATGCTCAAATACCAATGTCAGCATCACTCACCCAAAATTCACGTGTCACCGCCTTCCAACGTGGATAATTTTTGCCATATCCCTGATTGCCGAATCACATAAGAATCATGGGCACTTCCTGGGTACCTGGCACTCAGGGAAAGAATCTGGAGGGAGGGGCCACAAACGACCATCACATTCAAAGAATGGAACATTTTTCTATTCCTAAAGATTATTTCATTATGGGATGGAGCCACCAAAGGTATGTGTGTTCCATCCACAGCCACAATAATGTGTGGGAAGCCAGCAATTTCTCAAAATTGCTGCTTCACCACAGCTAGGGACTCCACATCCAATGGCATTGAAATGAACTGCTTTGCGCACGTCAAAAAAGCAGCTATTATGCACCTCAGGATCTTGAAAATGATGCCCGGGAGATGCCTCCCAGAACACCCACAACATGCTGAAAGGATCCTGAAGCGCAAAAGTGTAACACAGATAAGAATTGTGTTAGTGGAGGAATTGGTGTAGGATTGCTTGTTTGGCTCTCTAGATAACTCTCTATTATTTAGTATCCAGGATAACGTGAGGTGGCAGCCTATAACGATGTACCACCTCATCATCAGGCAAACCAAATAGGGTGACACTGGTTTGGAAAATCCTATCCCTTGCACGCCTCCTTTGCCTTTGAGAATGAAGACCATGTTGGGGTTGGCCATAGAGCCAGAAACTTAACACCACTCTAGCAAACTGGAATATTAGGAAACAGATTGTTAGTAAAGGCATTACAAAGAAACCCAAAAAGGATTTTAAAAAAACATTTAAAAAACATACTTACAGGAGATATGTTCTCCATCAAAACAACAGGAGGAAAAGTAAACAAATTATTAACGTATTTTAAAATATTAAACAATAACACTTAAAAAACACTGTGCAAAACCCACTGTAAAACTAAAACAGGCGGAGGGTAAACACCACACATTGTCAAAAAAATGTATTTAACTAAAACACAAATCCAAATACCATATAAAAAACCTTTACAAGCATAAAAAAAACCACTGTGCAAACACAAAACATCACTGCGGCCAAACACATACTTACCAGATAAGAGAATTTATAAAAAAAATTGACTACAAATATGACAAAAGGAAATCTTCTGAAACTTAAAATAAGCCAAATTTAGCACAAATGGTAACAGAAATACATGCATCCTTGACAAAACACACAAAAGAAAACACCCATTTAATACCCATGCCACATGTGCATACACAACACATCACTGCAAACTTATGTAGGCTAATATTAGGTTAAGTTAATAAATATGTAAATATAAATATGAAATTATTAATTAATGTGATTAATTTATACAAGAAAAGAAGATATGTGTATGTATGTATGTATGTATATATATATATATATATATATATATATATATATGAATAAAATGTTTGTGTATGAAATTTTATATATATATATATATATATATATATATAAAACACAATAGTATCTTTATCTCGCGCCAACCTGGGAGCAGCACTTCGGGAGAGATCTTTGTTGGAAGACCTCAAAACATACAGAATAAAACACAAATTCTTAAGTGCGCTAAGATGGATTGTATTTACACGTCAGGGGAAGGTAATAACGTGCCCCATAACGCGTTGCTCGTCAGAGGGGAGGGGAGGTCTATGAGAAGGAGACTACATGTCCCCTGATGCGCTACGCGTCAGAGAGACGCGTCAGATGTGATACGCGTCAGAGAGAAGTTATGACCCGTGAGAGAGGTTGCGCCATTAAAACAGCCTTTTTGGTGATGTCACAGTAGGTGGAACGCATATTGGAACGTACACCGGAAATACGGTCTTCCGGTCAGGTGTGAGCAATTTAGCCTTTTTAACATGAATAAAAAGTTTACCAAGTACATTAGCTAAAGGCACAACATATTGGAAGCAGGCAATTTTATTTGTGGATCCTCATAGAAGAGAAGTATGAATCTATAAGTAAAGTTTAATCTTCATTTAGGATGATTTAACTATTAGAAGCCATCTCTAATTAAAGGAAGTGATGTATGCAGGCAAGTAATTTAAATAGCAGCTGCAGCAATCACTGCTTTACTCTGTGACTTCCACATGCAGCTAAAGTTTTCCCAGGGTGAGTGCACACATCATCTCTGTTTGTTTCATTTTTCTGAATGCTTCAGTTAATAACTGTGAATGTAAATCTCTTGCTGGTTTATTGGAATTAATTATTTGTCTATTATCTTTGTTTGTTTAATTTTTTGAAGGCTCTAATTAATTACTATGAAAATAATTTTCCTGATGGTTTATTGGAATCAATCACTATAAAGGTTAAGGCTGGTACTAACTTTATTAGAACTGTGCCCTTTATAAATAGTGACAATATTTCCTGAAAAGCCCTTTTTTACAAGACACAGTGAATATAGGTATTATACTCACCATCAGAATTGTGCCTCTTGCAAATGGTGACAATGTCTCCATCTGCTGAAAGGATTGTTTTTTATGAGACTAATTTGAAGTTGTTGTGGTTAGAACTATGCCTTTTGGAAATAGTGATAATGTTTCCATTTTTCTAAAAAGATCCATTCTGTGAGACCTATTGAGGAAGTCACATCATTTATACCTTTGAGATTGTCAAACCAGCCATTTAATTCTGGGTATGTACACTTATATGTATATCTGTAAGTGATTTTCAATGACTGACACACCTTTCATTAAAAATTAATATAAAACAATAAAAATTAATATTGATCTTTTCAGAGTTTTCTACTGTATGAAGGTCAATATTTGAATTAGAAGTAGTCTCGGTTCTTAAAAGTGGATACCATTTTTTAGGTATGTCTATAGTAAATTGGATTACCAAATTACCTTAATTATTAAATTATATCAATAGGTATGTTTTTGTGAATAATATAATTTTTGTTTTCTATTAGGTAGTTTACAAAAATGCCGATATTCGGTTGTCAACACTCCTAGGAGGCTAGAATCAATAATTCCTATAGGCGGTTTGACAAAGATTTTACGCCAAAACTATCTTTAAGGTATGGTATTTCCTATGATCAGCTAATAGAACCAAATAGGCAGCTGACTACCTAAATTGGTCCATATTGGATTCTCCCTTTCTCTCGTTATTAGGCAGTCCATATAAAACATCATCACTTAATTGGTTATACTTTTTTAGAAGAAATATCCATTAGGAGTCCGGATATAAGAGCTTCACTTATTAAGTCCCGACATATTTCGAATAATCCTTTTTTGAGGTATGTCTAGTCGACAACTATAATAATATTAATAATGTTTCATTAGTTCCATCAAATGAACACATGTAAGAATGTGTGGTTTATATCCATTTTAGGATAGGATCATCTATACAAATCCATTGAGAGCAAATTAGTCCTCTTTCTATACTCGGTAGGTACTGTTTTTATACTACGTATACATAATTCCCCCAATTTTTCAATAGCAGTCTTAAATAGAATTAGTTTTATTATCTCCCAAACAAGTTACCCCTGATGAAGTCGATAAGACGAAACGCGTTGGGTTTGTCAGTCAAAGGATCACAATCTAGTTTGTGAAGATACTCCCTGTCGAGCTCGCACCTTGCAAAAGGTGAGGGGTATCTAGGATCCATCTCACAAACATGTTGGCTGTGTATTCTTTTGGTTGTATTTTATTCATATAATTTTATATTGTGAACTGTGTAAAAACTCATATGTTCAATTACATGTTATTAAAACAACTTTTTACTAATTGGCCGATTGGCATCTTGTTTGGGTGACTATTTTGGTGAGGGGTGTCGGTTACAGGTCCCCAGTTTTAAATATCCTCCAGTCTACAGTCTGACGAAATTATCGCCTGAAGAAGTGTGTAAATACATTCCATTTTAGCGCACTTGGGAATTTGTGTTTTATATATATATATATATATATATATATACTTAATTGTGGACATAATAGAAAGGGGGGTTGTGTTGTTCCAAGTAAAGGGATGTGTGTTTTTTTGTGTACATTGGGAAAGATGGAGGGGGAGTGTGTTTAGGGGTGTTGGTGCTGTTGCCGTTGTTCTTAGAGGGGTTCTCGTGCCGGTAATTAGGGCCGTGTGCAGAGGGAGAGGGCCGTGTGCAGAAGAGAGGGACCCGCGCGCCGGTAGTGTAGGAGCAGTATAGAGTGGAGAGAACCCGCGAGACGGTAAGTTAGTGCCAGGTGCAGAGGGGGAGTCCACGAGCGGATAGCTAGAATAATATAAAAGGCGCTCCCGCTGGCGGACATTCAGACTGCTGTTCCCCTGGCCAGTGTGGGCACTTGGTCCTCCAGAGCGCTGCCACAAAGAGCTTGTATGCTGTGAACATACGGCGGCGCTATTGGAGACCGAGTAGCTGCACCAGCACCAGGCTTACCCGTTCCCGAAGGGGGCGGAGGGGGAGGTAGAAGCACCACTAGCAGACGGCGTGAGGCAGCCAGAGAAGCTCCTGGTGTCTGGGTGTGCGGCGCCGCGGAGGAGGCAGCATAGAGGGTCTGAAGTGGCACGGAGAGACGGCCAGAGAGGCTTCGGCTGAGCCGCTGTAGCATCAGGGAGCAGAAGCAGTAGCCAGAAGAGGATGCGGCTCCATGGTAACAGAAGGGAGCCAGTCAGATGCCTAGGGAGGATCGCTGCCCTAGAAGCGGGGAGGCACAGTCAGAGGCACCACCTGCACCAGATACAGAGCAGTACAGAAGCCAATTAGAGAGCATCAGGTAGGAGTCGGGGGGAGTACTCATCTACAGCAGCTGCTATAAGGAGGTGTAAGTGACCAAATTTATATACTGCACCTTGCACCACAGGCAGAAATGACACTTGGCTATAGTAAATGAGAAATTATACAGCAAAGCCATTAGAGAGGGAGAGAAGAAATAATTTGCCTCCCATTTATATTATTCAAAGACTAACTAATAGTCTGGGACAGCCCCATCGGTAGATACTGGGGCCAGGCTACACAGAGTATTATAATATAATAGCTACGGAGAGTTATTCCTATAAGGAACTAAGCATATGTACTGACGTAAAGTGGTTTGGCAAGAGACTTTAACTAATACAAGGGAAGAAAATAGTGACAATCTATAGTGGTATTCAGTCTACTCTGCAAATTTGGATTCCCTCATAGCCAAGTCAGTAGAATGTACTGTAACTTCCCTATGGTTTACTTTAACTGTCTATACGTAAGCATCTGATGAGAAAAGGGGAAGGACTGGTACCCTAATCTATTAGGTACCATTACAGTGATGGAGATCATAATTGTATATATTCATATCCACAAGGGAGATGAAACTGCCTATGTAGTTGAGTAAGACTAAGGATATTAGAGTAAAAGGGAAACAAGAACACTGAAACCACTTGGATTTATAGGTAGTAATAAACATAGGAAAAGAGAGAGACTATAAAGGATATTCCAGATATATTTTAATTCTATATATCTAAAGACTGTAAGTTACTGAACTAATTTATCTGGATGCCAAGAACCTGATGCCATTTGTTTCTAAAGCCAGCACAGTGAGACATAAGACACAAAGGAGATATATTGTTTCTTTTATTTATACACTCTGCTAAGTTGGCCATCTGCAGTGTATTGGAAACAAGGGCCCTCATTCCGAGTCGTTCGCTCGGTAATTTTCTTCGCATCGCAGTGAAATTCCGCTTAGTACGCATGCGCAATATTCGCACTGCGACTGCGCCAAGTAATTTTACAATGAAGATAGTATTTTTACTCACGGCTTTTTCTTCGCTCTGGCGAACGTAGTGTGATTGACAGGAAATGGGTGTTACTGGGCGGAAACACGGCGTTTTCGGGGCGTGTGGATAAAAACGCTACCGTTTCCGGAAAAAACGCAGGAGTGGCCTGAGAAACGGGGGAGTGTCTGGGCGAACGCTGGGTGTGTTTATGACGTCAAACCAGGAACGACAAGCACTGAACTGAACGCAGATGCCGAGTAAGTCTGAAGCTACTCTGAAACTGCTAAGTAGTTTGTAATCGCAATATTGCGAATACATCGGTCGCAATTGTAAGAAGCTAAGATACACTCCCAGTAGGCGTAGGCTTAGCGTGAGCAACTCTGCTAAATTCGCCTTGCGAGCGATCAACTCGGAATGAGGGCCAAAGTAAGGAAAGTTAACCTTAAAGTAGTCAACTATAAAGACTTTACTACTTCCTAGAAGACTTTGTTACTATCCAAGGTTAAGAGCTGGTAGTGAGCTAAATTTAAAGACTGGTACAGCATAAACTCTAGAATACTAGTATTACAAAGTGAAAAGGTATTTATGGGCCCCAACTTGCGCATATTCCAATATTTACAGAGTACCCGGGTCACTCATTTAGTGAGGTTAGAACCAAATATTTTTTGTGTATTGCATGCAATTGAATTGTATAGGAGTGTGGGGTAGCTAGGAAATAATATATATGGTGTATGCATAATCTTGGTATATGTGCATGATGTGTAATATGTTATTAAAATTATAATACTTACCATCTGCTGTCACTGGACGTTGATTGAAGTGCTGGAAAGAAGAACAGGTACATGAGTAATTTGTGATTAACTGATGTGTATATATATATATATATATATATATACATACATACACACACATCTATAGATAACTTAACCACTACATTTTACATACTGTAAGAAATCAGGCATCCCAGGCAGCCTGTTGTTAAAGCAATAGCTTGGGTGGAGGCACATTATTAGATTGGGTAACCTTATCAGATATAAGGGAGGGTTACACTTACACAATACTTACCAGCGGAGAACAAATTTCTACAATTGGTAAGGTATAACCTAGAAGTAACATATAAAAACTCAAATTAATGCATTTTTTAATAAATGTTTTATGTTAGAAATTACACTCACAAATGCTCTCATAAATCTCATAAACAAGCAGGCTCTCCTCTCCAGCTCAGTATAACCCACCAAAGCAGAAGCACAGCAACTCCTTAAATAAGGCACACAATTAGTTCTAATGGAGAAAACGTGTATACAGCACCTGTGCATGATGTTATCAAGTGTGCGTTCACATCTATAAAAAACGAACCCCGTTTTGGTATGCATTGTGCCACCACCATGGATAGAAGAACACAACTAATTAAGGCATCAGCTCAGGCACACATAAGAGCTGATGAGATGCATGCAGCATAGGTAGAGGCAGGGCCGTTTCTAGACAATTTGGCTCCCAGTGCGAGATTTCAAAATGCGCCCCCCCCCCTATTGCTCTTAAAAAAAAAAGTGTGTCCCCCCCCCCCATATAGCCATAAAAAGAAAAAGCATGCGCGCGCCGTAGGCGCGCGCGCTCCCGACAAGGGTGTGTAGCCTGATTAAAATGGGCGTGGTCTCATTAAAGTGGGCATGGCCTCATCTGATATCATCACACCCACCACAGTGGGGGAAAAATAAAAATAAAAAAGTCCCATTTTTACACATTCCAGCAGGCAAGTGTCCCCATATTACACAGCGCGGCAGGCAGGTGTCCCCATTTTACACAGCGCGGCAGGCAGGTGTCCCCATTTTACACAGCACGGAAGGCTGGTATCCCCATTTTACACAGTACGCAGGCAGGTATCCCCATTTTACACAGTACGCAGGCAGGTGCCCCCATTTTACACAGTACGCAGGCAGGTATCCCCATTTTACAAAGTGCAGCAGGCAGGTATCCCCATTTTACCCAGCACGGCAGGCAGATATCCGCATTTTACACAGTACGCAGGCAGGTGCCCCCATATTACACAGTACGCAGGCAGGTGCCCCCATATTACACAGTGTGGCAGGCAGGTGCCCCCATATTACACAGTGTGGCAGGCAGGTGCCCCCATATTACACAGTACGCAGGCAGGTGCCCCCATATTACACAGTGTGGCAGGCAGGTGCCCCCATATTACACAGTACGCAGGCAGGTGCCCCCATATTACACAGTACGCAGGCAGATGCCCCCATATTACACAGTACGCAGGCAGGTGCCCCCATATTACACAGTACGCAGGCAGGTGCCCCCATATTACACAGTGTGGCAGGCAGGTATCCCCATAGGCAGGTGCCCCCATATTACACAGTGTGGCAGGCAGGTATCCCCATAGGCAGGTGCCCCCATATTACACAGTGTGGCAGGCAGGTATCCCCATAGGCAGGTGCCCCCATTTTACACAGTGCGGCAGCGGCAGGCAGGTTTCAAGCTGAGGAGAAGGAAGGGGGAGAGGGGGGGGAGAGAGAGAGAATACTTACGTCTTCCCGCTCTTCGGTCCCGCCGCCTCACGTCCCTCGCGCCGGCCGCCTCCTCCTTCTTCTTGCTTCTCCTTCTCGCCTCTCCCGAGCGCTCCTGCTCGGGGGGCGGGGCTTTGCGGAATGACGCGTTTGCGTCATTCTGTGAAACTCCGCCCCCCGAGCAGGAGCGCTCGGGAGAGGCGAGAAGGAGTAACATAGTGCCACGGCGGGCGCCCCGTGCGGTTGCACGGCTCGCCCGCCCCTAGAAACGGCACTGGGTAGAGGCAGCACAGGCAGAGAGACAATAGCACCAAACACCTTGCCATGCAGATGATGAGAGACCTGAAACCAGTGCCCAGTCAGCCCACACCTTACCCCAGCCTCAAAGACCCAATACCCAGGAAGAGGCAAATTCCACACTATCCACACCACAACCAGGAACCAGTAGCCAACTCAACAAAGTCAATCACAGCCAACACAAAAAAGAAGAAGAGACAAACCCAATTGGCAGGAGGGAGCTGGACATTCTAGTCCCTCAAGCCATGGAACAAATTCATCATGGGCCACAAAATATGGGAGCTGCAACAAGGGAGCGCATCTGGCAGGAAATCACGGATGCCATGAATGTGGAGGCAGCCATCGTACGCACATCGCAAGAAGTGAAAAGACGGTTTGTACATACTATAAAACTAACAAAAAGACTGTATATAGATGTATGTGAATATGTAAGACATGCTTTAAAATGCTGTTGAACTTTGCTATTCTTCAGGAAGGTGGGTATGTGTTTAGGGACCAACCAATTGTTTTCTGTTTTCCAAAATGAAAACAACATTTCATTGTTAATGGCAACCACTACTACAGTTTCAACAAATAAGCATACATTTTTTTGTCTTTCATAATGTACACAAAATATGGTTAGACTTCATTAATATAATAAAAACATAAATGTATGACTACATTCATTTGGGAATGTCTGTCTGAGCATAGTGTTTCTATGTTCAAGGACAAGTTTGACAAAGTGATGTCCAGTAGGTTGTTTTTGTTTGTTTTTAATTTACGAAAGCAAGGACATGTTTTCTTTACAAAAAAATCACCAAAAAATGCTGCATTCACTAAAAATAAAAATAAAATATCCAAACTAACAAATAAAAAACTATATTGTATGTTATTGTAGATGGGCTGACTGTAAGTGCTGACTGAAGGGGAAGATGGGTGCCCGGTGGCGCCATGTGAGGATGATGGGTGGTGGCAGACTCCCTGAGAGTTTAGAATACACCACCTTGGAGGAGATGATGTTGAGCTGTGTGGTCGATGAGGAGGTGGTAGGCGTTTCGGACATGGACACTGACATGCCTGCCATTGAAGCTCTGCATGCTGAGCAAGGTTATAGTGTTTCAAAAATTTAAACCACAGGAAACTTTCGCCCTGGGCGCCACAAGGTCTAGGACCGGCCCTGCCCATCCTCCAGCCCTGGCCAGGAACAACACGTCTCTGGCCAGGGAACTGGCAAGTCAGTTAGCAGAAGCCACTCCCCTGAACACTCCCTTCAGGCCGCAAAAAAAAGAGGGCGACGTTGAATAGTCTTGCCAGATGTGCTCCCAATAGTTGCTTGCCCCATATTTCTTTTGGTTTGAGTGATTACAATGTGCAGCTCCTTCCTGCCAAATAGGTATGGTGTTGGCTGAGATTGGCTATTGAGCACTGTGAGCTGCATCTCTGCACGACCAGGTGTTTGCTGATGTTTTTGTGTTGTTTTCAAATATATGCCTCTGCTTGTTTTTTCTTTAAACAAAAATTAAAACAAACATAATTTCTCTAACGTCCTAGTTGATGCTGGGGACTCCGTAAGGACCATGGGGAATAGACGGGCTCCGCAGGAGACTGGGCACTCTAAGAAAGATTTAGTACTACTGGTGTGCACTGGCTCCTCCCTCTATGCCCCTCCTCCAGACCTCAGTTAGAATCTGTGCCCGGACAGAGCTGGGCGCATTTTAGTGCGCTCTCCTGAGCTTGCTAATAAGAAAGTATTTTAGTTAGGTTTTTTATTTTCAGAGAGCTTCTGCTGGCAACAGACTCTCTGCTACGTGGGACTGAGGGGAGAGAAGCAAACCTACTAACTGCGGCTAGGTTGCGCTTCTTAGGCTACTGGACACCATTAGCTCCAGAGGGATCGAACACAGGAGCCTGACCTTGTCGTCCGTTCCCGGAGCCGCGCCACCGTCCCGCTCGCAGAGCCAGAAGACAGAAGCCGGCAGGTTGAAGCAAGAAGACGTCAAAATCGGTGGCAGAAGACTTCTGTCTTCATATGAGGTAGCGCACAGCACTGCAGCTGTGCGCCATTGCGCCCACACTAACCCACACACTCCGGTCACTGTAGGGTGCAGGGCACAGTGCCCTGGGCAGCAATTAAGTACCTCCTGGCAAAAGCAGCATATATACAGTTGGACACTGTTATATGCATGAGCCTCCGCCATTAATTTTACACAAAATCGCGGGACAGAAGCCCGGCGCTGAGGGGGCGGGGCCTTCTTCCTCAGCTTCTCACCAGCGCCATTTTCTCTCCACAGCTCCGCTGAGAGGAAGCTCCCCAGGCTCTCCCCTGCAGACTCACGGTAGAAAGGGTAAAAAGAGAGGGGGGGCACATAAATTTAGCGCATTAATTATATATACAGCAGCTACTGGGTGAACACTAAGTTACTGTGTTATTCCTGGGTCATATAGCGCTGGGGTGTGTGCTGGCATACTCTCTCTCTGTCTCTCCAAAAGGCCTTGTGGGGGTCCTGTCCTCATATAGAGCATCCCCTGTGTGTGTGGTGTGTCGGTACGCGTGTGTCGACATGTTTGATGAAGAGGGCTATGTGGAGGCAGAGCAAGTGCAGATGAATGACGTGTCTCCGCCGACGGCGCCGACACCTGATTGGATGGATATGTGGAAGGTGTTAAATGATAATGTAAACTCCTTACATAAAAGGTTGGATAAAGCTGATGCCTTGGGACAGTCGGGGTCTCAGCCCATGCCTGATCCTACAGCGCAGAGGCCGTCAGGGTCTCAGAAGTGCCCACTATCCAAAATTGTTGACACAGATATCGACAGGGATTCTGACTCCAGTGTCGATGACGATGATGCAAAATTGCAGCCTAAAATGGCTAAAGCCATCCGCTACATGATTATAGCAATGAAGGATGTTTTGCACATATCAGAGGTAAACCCTGTCCCTGACAAGAGGGTTTATATGTATGGGGAGAAAAAGCAAGAGGTGGCTTTTCCCCCTTCACATGAGTTAAATGAATTATGTGAGAAAGCGTGGGATTCCCCCGATAAGAAAGTGCTGATTTCCAAAAGGTTACTTATGGCGTACCCTTTCCCGCCAACGGACAGGATGCGCTGGGAATCCTCCCCTAGGGTAGATAAAGCTCTGACACGCTTATCTAAGAAGGTGGCCCTGCCGTCACAGGATACGGCTGCCCTAAAGGATCCTGCAGATAGGAAGCAGGAAAGTATCCTGAAGTTTGTTTATACACATTCAGGTACTCTACTGAGGCCGGCAATTGCGTCGGCCTGGATGTGTAGTGCTGTAGCAGCATGGACAGATAATCTGTCTGAGCAAATGGATACCTTAGACAAGGATACCATTTTACTGACCCTGGGGCATATAAAAGACGCTGTCCTATATATGAGGGATGCCCAGAGGGACATTTGCCTACTGGGCTCTAGAATAAATGCAATGTCAATTTCTGCCAGAAGGGTCCTGTGGACTCGGCAATGGACAGGTGATGCCGACTCCAAAAAGCACATGGAGGTGTTACCTTACAAGGGTGAGGAATTGTTTGGGGACGGTCTCTCGGACCTAGTTTCCACAGCTACGGCTGGGAAGTCAAACTTTTTGCCATATATTCCCTCACAGCCTAAGAAAGCACCGTATTACCAAATGCAGTCCTTTCGATCACAAAGAAGCAAGAAGGTCAGAGGTGCGTCCTTTCTTGCCAGAGGCAGGGGTAGAGGAAAGAAGCTGCACCATACAGCTAGTTCCCAGGAACAGAAGTCCTCCCCGGCTTCCACTAAATCCACCGCATGACGCTGGGGCTCCACTGGAGCCAGGAGCGGTGGGGGCGCGTCTCCGAAATTTCAGCCACAAGTGGGTTCGCTCACAGGTGGATCCCTGGGCTATACAGATTGTGTCTCAGGGATACAAGCTGGAATTCGAAGTGATGCCCCCTCACCGTTACCTCAAATCGGCCCTGCCAGCTTCCCCCATGGAAAGGGAAGTAGTGTTAGAGGCAATTCACAAGTTATATCTCCAGCAGGTGGTGGTAAAGGTTCCCCTCATTCAACAGGGAAGAGGATACTATTCCACAATGTTTGTGGTACCGAAACCGGACGGTTCGGTCAGACCCATATTGAATTTAAAGTCCCTGAACATTTATCTGAAAAGATTCAAGTTCAAAATGGAATCGCTCAGAGCGGTCATTGCAAGCCTGGAAGAGGGGAATTTTATGGTGTCTCTGGACATCAAGGATGCTTACTTGCATGTCCCCATTTATCCACCTCATCAGGAGTACCTCAGATTTGTGGTACAGGACTGTCATTACTAATTCCAGACGTTGCCGTTTGGGCTCTCCACGGCACAGAGAATATTTACCAAGGTAATGGCAGAAATGATGGTGCTCCTTCGAAAGCAAGGAGTCACAATTATCCCATACTTGGACGATCTCCTCATAAAGGCGAGGTCCAGAGAGCAGTTGCTAATCAGCGTAGCACACTCTCAGGAAGTGTTGCAACAGCACGGCTGGATTCTGAATATCCCAAAGTCGCAGCTGATTCCTACAACACGTCTGCCTTTTCTGGGCATGATTCTGGACACGGACCAGAAGAAGGTATTTCTCCCGGCGGAGAAGGCTCAAAAGCTTGTGACTCTAGTCAGAGACCTCTTAAGACCGAAACAGGTGTCGGTGCATCGCTGCACGCGAGTCCTGGGAAAGATGGTGGCATCATATGAAGCCATTCCCTTCGGCAGGTTCCATGCGAGGATCTTTCAATGGTATCTGTTGGACAAGTGGTCCGGATCGCATCTTCAGATGCATCGGCTGATCACCCTGTCCCCGAGGGCCAGGGTGTCTCTTCTGTGGTGGCTACAGAGTGCTCACCTTCTCGAGGGCCGCAAGTTCAGCATACAGGACTGGGTCCTGGTGACCACGGATGCGAGCCTCCGAGGGTGGGGGGCAGTCACTCAGGGAAGAAACTTCCAAGGGTTGTGGTCAAGTCAGGAGGCTTGTCTGCACATAAATATCCTGGAACTAAGGGCCATATACAACGCCCTGAGTCAAGCGGAGCCTCTGCTTCGAAACCAACCGGTGCTGATTCAGTCAGACAACATCACCGCAGTGGCTCATGTAAACCGCCAGGGCGGCACAAGAAGCAGAGTGGCGATGGCGGAAGCCACCAGGATTCTTCATTGGGCGGAGAATCACGTGCAAGCACTGTCAGCAGTGTTCATTCCGGGAGTGGACAACTGGGAAGCAGACTTCCTCAGCAGGCACGACCTCCACCCGGGAGAATGGGGACTTCATCACGAAGTCTTCACTCAGATTACAAATCGATGGGAACTGCCACAGGTATACATGATGGCGTCCCGTCTCAACAAAAAGCTACAAAGGTATTGCGCCAGGTCAAGAGACCCTCAGGCGATAGCTGTGGACTTACTGGTAACACCGTGGGTGTTCCAGTCGGTCTATGTGTTTCCTCCTCTTCCTCTCATACCCAAGGTGCTGAGAATCGTAAGAAGAAGAGTGAGAACAATACTCATTGTTCCGGATTGGCCAAGAAGGACTTGGTACCCGGAACTGCAAGAAATGCTCACAGAGGACCCGTGGCCTCTGCCTCTCAGACAGGACCTGTTGCAACAGGGGCCCTGTCTGTTCCAAGACTTACCGCGGCTGCATTTGACGGCATGGCGGTTGAACGCAGGATCCTAGCGGAAAAAGGCATTCCGGAGGAAGTTATTCCTACGCTGATAAAGGCTAGGAAGGACGTGACAGCAAGACACTATCACCGTATATGGCGAAAATATGTTGCCTGGTGTGAGGCCAGGAAGGCCCCTACAGAGGAATTCCAGCTGGGTCGGTTCCTGCACTTCCTACAGTCTGGAGTGACTATGGGCCTGAAGTTGGGGTTCATAAAGGTCCAGATTTCGGCCCTATCCATTTTCTTTCAAAAGGAACTGGCTTCTCTTCCTGAAGTTCAGACGTTTGTTAAGGGAGGGCTGCATATTCAGCCCCCTTTTGTGCCACCAGTGGCACCTTGGGATCTCAATGTGGTGTTGGGTTTCCTGAAATCCCACTGGTTTGAGCCACTTAAGACCGTGGAGCTAAAGTATCTCACGTGGAAGGTGGTCATGCTATTGGCCTTAGCTTCGACTAGGCGCGTGTCATCTTTTCATTTGAACCAACCTATTGTGGTGCCTGCGGCTACTCGTGACTTGGAGGATTCCAAGTTGCTTGATGTAGTCAGGGCTTTGAAGATCTATGTAGCCAGAACGGCTGGAGTCAGGAAGACTGACTCGCTGTTTATCCTGTATGCATCCAACAAGCTGGGTGCTCCTGCTTCAAAGCAAACCATTGCTCGCTGGATCTGTAGCACGATTCAGCAGGCTCATTCTGCGGCTGGTTTGCCGCATCCAAAATCAGTGAAAGCCCATTCCACTAGGAAGGTGGGCTTTTCTTGGGCGGCTGCCCGAGAAGTCTCGGCATTACAGCTTTGCCGAGCAGCTACTTGGTCGGGTACAAACACATTTGCTCAGTTCTACAAGTTTGATACCCTGGCTGAGGAGGACCTTGTGTTTGCCCATTCGGTGCTGCAGAGTCATCCGCACTCTCCCGCCCGTTTGGGAGCTTTGGTATAATCCCCATGGTCCTTACGGAGTCCCCAGCATCCACTAGGACGTTAGAGAAAATAAGATTTTACTCACCGGTAAATATATTTCTCGTAGTCCGTAGTGGATGCTGGGCGCACGTCCCAAGTGCGGATTTTCTGCAATACGTGTACATGGTTATTGCTTAATAAAGGGTTATGTTATGTGGGCATCCATTGTTGATGCTCTGTTGTTGTTCATACTGTTGACTGGGTAAGTTTATCACAAGTTATACGGTGTGATTGGTGTGGCTGGTATGAGTCTTACCCTGGATTCCAAAATCCTTTCCTTATAATGTCAGCTCTTCCGGGCACAGTTTCCTTAACTGAGGTCTGGAGGAGGGGCATAGAGGGAGGAGCCAGTGCACACCAGTAGTACTAAATCTTTCTTAGAGTGCCCAGTCTCCTGCGGAGCCCGTCTATTCCCCATGGTCCTTACGGAGTCCCCAGCATCCACTACGGACTACGAGAAATAGATTTACCGGTGATTAAAATCTTATTTTTTATAAAAAAATAATGTACAAAACAATCTTTTTGTCCATAATTACAAATAAAAACAAAATTAAACCTACTGTGTATTGTTTGTTCTTATTTTACTGTAGCATGAGTGCTATTCATTATGCAAACAATTGCAATATGCAGGTAATGGTGCAATATGAGCAACACAAGTAAATGTCTTTTAGAAAACATGGCATGTTAGTGGGAGAACTGCATTTAGCAATACTATTTAGATTGCACACAGCAGTTTTGAAAGCACCACATTTCAATGTGAAAACACAAACAGCGGTTTCAAAATAAGTTAATATGTTGTTTGGGTGTAATGTTTTCAACTAGTGTATTAGACAAATTAGTAAAAAAAAAATAAAGGTTTTATTTAAATACAACAAGTGACCTCCTCACCTATTATACTGTTTGCACTAACACTGTATACACAGCTAACTGATGACAATGAGGAACTACAGTAAAGGTTCTATTAGTTCTAAGATAAATATGATAGTAAGCACATACAACCACAGGAGCATAAGAGCTTCACTGAGACGTCTTCTTGACGAATTATTAAGAGATAATAGCCCAATAGCTGAAGGAGAAAGTCTCAGATAAGCATCACTAGACTTTCGATATAAGAACAAAAGCATGTCTGATAGTTTTACACAAGCCATCATACAGATATTAATAATGAAAGCAGCAGAAATGTAATATTGAATATCCTTAAGCAGTGTTCGTAGTTAGTGGCCAATTTAAAAACAAAAGTTCTTTATGCACTTTTCTTTTCAGTGTTTCATTGAGCGGAACATTAATCCTACCTATACTGTATGTCCATTGTCCACTAATTCTCTCTCTCTCCTCTCTGTTGTATTTTCAATGCTCTGTCCCTGATCATGCTCTGGTTGTGTAAAACACCAATTCTGTCATTGCTTGACGGAAGAAATCTGGCAGCAGATGAGGGGATTAAGGCTAGAGAAGGAAAATAAGATTTTACTTACCGGTAAATCTATTTCTCGTAGTCCGTAGTGGATGCTGGGGACTCCGTAAGGACCATGGGGAATAGACGGGCTCCGCAGGATACATGGGCACAGACATGGGCTCTTTAAGAAAGAATTTAGATTCTGGTGTGCTCTGGCTCCTCCCTCTATATCCCTCCTCCAGACCTCAGTTAGAGAAACTGTGCCCGGAAGAGCTGACAGTACAAGGAAAGGATTTTGGAAATCAAGGGCAAGACTCATACCAGCCACACCAATCACACCGTATAACTTGTGATAAACTTACCCAGTCAACAGTATGAACAACAACAGAGCATCAGTTCAACCCTGATGCAACAATAACATAGCCCTTATTGCAGCAATAACTATATACAAGTATTGCAGAAAAAGTCCGCACTTGGGACGGGCGCCCAGCATCCACTACGGACTACGAGAAATAGATTTACCGGTAAGTAAAATCTTATTTTCTCTAACGTCCTAGTGGATGCTGGGGACTCCGTAAGGACCATGGGGATTATACCAAAGCTCCCAAATGGGTGGGAGAGTGCGGATGACTCTGCAGCACCGATTGAGCAAACAATAGGTCCTCCTCAGCCAGGGTATCAAATTTGTAGAACTTTGCAAAAGTGTTTGAACCTGACCAAGTAGCAGCTCAGCATAGTTGTAATGCCGATACCCCTCGGGCAGCCGCCCAAGAAGAGCCCACCTTCCTAGTGGAATGTGCTTTAAACGATTTTGGCAGCGGCAATCCAGCCGCAGAATGAGCCTGCTGAATCGTGTTACAGATCCAGCGAGCAATAGTTTGCTTTGAAGCAGGAGCACCCAGCTTGTTGGATGCATACAGGATAAACAGTGACTCCGTTTTCCTGACTCTAGCCGTTCTGGCTACATAAACCTTCAAAGCCCTGACCACATCCAGTAACTCGGAATCCTCCAAGTCACGAGTAGCCACAGGCACCACAATATGTTGGTTCATATGAAAAGATGACGCCACTTTTGACAGAAATTGTGGACGGGTCCGCAATTCTGCTCTATCCATATGGAAAACCAGATAGGGGCTTTTATGTGACAAAGCCGCTAATTCTGACACACGCCTAGCCGAAGCCAAGGCTAATAGCACGACCACTTTCCACGTGAGATATTTTAACTCCACCGCTTTAAGTGGTTCAAACCAGTGTGATTTCAGGAAACTTAACACCACGTTAAGATCCCAAGGTGCCACTGGAGGCACAAAAGGAGGCTGAATATGCAGCACTCCCCTTTACCAACGTCTGAACTTCTGGTAGAGAAGCCAACTCTTTTTGAAAGAATATGGATAAGGCCGAAATCTGGACCTTAATGGAACCCAATTTTAGGCCCAAATTCACTCCTGACTTTAGGAAGAGAAGGAAACGGCCCAGCTGGAATTCCTCTGTAGGAGCATTCCTGGCCTCACACCAAGAAACATATTTTCGCCATATACGGTGATAATGTTTAGCTGTCACGTCCTTCCTAGCCTTCATCCGCGTAGGAATGACCTCGTCCGGAATGCCCTTTTCTGCTAGGATCCGGCGTTCAACCGCCATGCCGTCAAACGCAGCCGCGGTAAGTCTTGGAAGAGACAGGGCCCCTGTTGCAACAGGTCCTGTCTTAGAGGAAGAGGCCACGGGTCCTCTGTGAGCATTTCTTGCAGATCTGGATACCAGGTCCTTCGTGGCCAATCTGGAACAATGAGGATTGTTCTCACTCCTCTTTTTCTTATTATCCTCAGCACCTTGGGTATCAGAGGAAGAGGAGGAAATACATAGACCGACTGGAACACCCACGGTGTCACCAGTGCGTCCACAGCTTTCGCCTGAGGGTCTCATGACCTGGCGCAATACCTCTAGCTTTTTTTTTTTTTTTTTTTGAGGCGGGATGCCATCATGTCCACCTGTGGCAGTTCCCACCGACTTGTAATCTGCGTGAAGACTTCTTGATGAAGTCCCCACTCTCCCGGGTGGAGGTCGTGCCTGCAGAGGAAGTCTGCTTCCCAGTTGTCCACTCCCGGGATGAACACTGCTGACAGTGCGCTTACGTGATTCTCCGCCCAGCGAAGAATTCTGGTGGCTTCTGACTGAATCAGAACCGGTTGGTCGTGAAGCAGGGTCTCCGCTTGACGTAGGGCGTTGTATACGGCCCTTAGTTCCAGGATGTTGATGTGAAGGCAAGTCTCCTGACTTGCCCACAGACCTTGGAACTTTTTTCCCTGTGTGACTGCTCCCCACCCTCGGAGGCTTGCATCCGTGGTCATCAGGATCCAGTCCTGAATGCCGAATCTGCGGCCCTCAAGAAGGTGAGCACTCTGCAGCCACCACAGGAGAGACACCCTGGCCCTGGGGGATAGGGTGATTAACCGATGCATCTGAAGATGTGATCCGGACCACTTGTCCAGTAAGTCCCATTGAAAGGTCCTCGCATGGAACCTGCCGAAGGGAATGGCCTCGTATGATGCCACCATCCTTCCCAGGACTCGAGTGCAGTGATGCACTGACACCTGTTTTGGTTTTAACAGGTTCCTGACCAGTGTCATGAGCTCCTGAGCTCTCTCTATCGGGAGATAAACCCTTTTCTGGTCTGTGTCCAGAAACATGCCTAGGAAAGGCAGATGAGCCGTAGGAACCAACTGCGACTTTGGAGTATTTAGAATCCAGCCATGTTGCCGTTACACTTCCAGAGAAAGTGATACGCTGTTCAGCAACTGCTCTCTTGATCTCGCTTTTATGAGGAGATCGTCCCAGTACGGGATAATTGTGACACCTTGCTTCCGCAGGAGCACCATCATTTCCACCATTACCTTGGTGAAGATTCTCAGGGCCGTGGAGAGACCAAACGGCAACGTCTGAAATTGGTAATGACAATCCTGTACCGCAAATCTGAGGTACGCCTGATGAGGTGGATAAATGGGGACATGAAGGTATGCCTCCTTTATGTCCAGAGACACCATAAAATCTCCCCCTTTCAGGCTTGCGATGACCGCTCTTAGCGATTCCATCTTGAACTTGAACCCTTTCAGGTATATGTTCAGGGATTTTAAATTCAATATAGGTCTGACCGAACCGTCCGGTTTCGGGACTACAACATGGTCGAATAATAACCCCCTCCTTGTTGAAGGAGGGGAACCTTGACCACCACCTGTTGAAGATACAATTTGTGAATTGCAGTTAACACTATTTCCCTCTCGTGGGGGGAAGCCGGCAGGGCCGTCGGTGAGGGGGCATCTCCTCAAAGTCCAGCTAGTATCCCTGAGACACAATATCTATTGCCCAGGGATCCAACAGGGAGTGAACCCACTTGTGGCTGAAATTACGAAGACGTGCCCCCACCGGGCCTAGCGCCGCCTGTGGAGCCCCAGCGACATGCGGTGGATTTTGTAGAGGCCGGGGAGGACTTCTGTTCCTGGGAACTAGCTGTGTTGTGCAGCTTCTTTCCTCTGCCCCTGCATCTGGCAAGAAAGGACGTACCTCAGGCTTTCTTGTTTCCTTGTGATCGAAAGGCTGCATTTGATAATGTTGTGCTTTCCTAGGCTGTGCAGGAATATAAGGCAAAAGATCAGAATTACCAGCCATAGCTGTGGAGACCAGGTCCGAGATCCCTTCTCCACAAAATCCTCAGCCTTCCATATGCCTCTTAAGTCGGCATCACCTGTCCATTGCATATCTACAGGACACGTCAAGCAGAAATCGACATAGCGTTGACTCTAGAACCCAGTAGACTAATGCCTCTTTGGGCATGTTTTATATATATGTATCTTAAGACAGCATCTTTAATATATATATCTATATATATACATATATATATATATATATATATATACATACTAGGGTCTCAATCTCTGCTGATAAGGTACCTGTCCACGCTGCTACAGCGCTATAAACCCATGCCGACACAATCGCCGGTCTGAGTAGTGTACCATAATGTGTACGCTATCTGCAGGATCCCTGAGGATAGCTGTTAAGTCAGGGCCACCTTTTGGGCAAACGTGACACCCTAGGGGAAGATTCCCATCGTATCCTGGCCCTAGTAGGGGAAGGATATTCCCTGAGAATTCTTTGTGGGAAACTGCAGTCTCTTGTCTGGAGATTCCCGCTCTTTTTCATCATGAGAGGAGGGAAATTTACCTCAGCTTTCTTCCCCTTAAACATGTGTACCCTTGTGTCAGGGACAGATGAGTCATCAGTGATATGCAAATCATCTTTTATTACAATAATCATATATTGAATACTTTCCTGCCATTTTGGCTGTAACTTTGCATTATCGTAGTCGACACTGGAGTCAGACTCCGTGTCGATATCAGTGTCTATTATTTTGGATAGTGAGCATTGAGCGACTCTGAAGGTCTCTGCGACATAGGGACAGACATGGGTAGATTCCCTGTCTGTTCTCTAATCTTTTGTGCAATAAATTCACCTTAGCACTTAATTACACATATCCAAACAGGTGTCGGCGTTGTCGACGGAGACACCCCTCACACACATATTTGCTCCATCTTTTCCTTAGGGGAGCCTTTTACCTCAGACATGTCAACACACACGTACCGACACACCACACACTCAGGGAATGCTCATCTGAAGACAATTCCCCCACAAGGCCCTTTGGAGAGACAGAGAGAGAGTATGCCAGCACACACCCCAGCGCTTATAACCCAGGAATAACACAGTAACTTAATGTTAACCCAGTAGCTGCTGTTTATAATGATTTTTGTGCCTAATTATGTGCCCCCCCCCTCTCTTTTTACCCTCTTCTACCGTGTATCTGCAGGGGAGAGGCTGGGGAGCTTTCCTCTCAGCGGTGCTGTGGAGAAAAAACATGGCGCTGGTGAGTGCTGAGGAAGAAGCCCCGCCCCCTCGACGGCGGGCTTCTGTCCAGGTTAAATATACATTTTCTTGGCGGGGGCTCATACATATATACAGTGCCCAACTGTATGTATGCTAAACTTTTGCCAAAGAGGTTCAAATTGCTGCCCGTGGCGCCCCCCCCCTGCGCCCTGCACACTTACAGTGACCGGAGTATGTGAGGTGTGTGTGGGAGCAATGGCACTGGACTGGAGTCTTCTGCCGCCGATTTCGAAGTCTTCTTGCTTCTTATGCTCACCAGGCTTCTGTCTTCCGGCTCTGCGAGGGGGACGGCGGCGCGGCTCTGGGATCGGACGACGAGGGTGAGATCCTGTGTACGATCCCTCTGGAGCTAATGGTGTCCAGTAGCCTAAGAAGCAGGACCTATCTTCAGAGAGTAGGGCTGCTTCTCTCCCCTCTGTCCCACAATACAGGGAGTCTGTTGCCAGCAGAGCTCCCTGAAAATAAAAAACCTAACAAAATACTTTCTCACAGCAAGCTCAGGAGAGCTCACTGAACAGCACCCAGCTCGTCCGGGCACAGATTCAAACTGAGGTCTGGAGGAGGGACATAGAGGGAGGAGCCAGAGCACACCAGAATCTAAATTCTTTCTTAAAGTGCTCATGTTTGTGCCCATGTCTCCTGCGGAGCCCGTCTATTCCCCATGGTCCTTACGGAGTCCTCAGCATCCACTAGGACGTTAGAGAAATAATGATTCATCTGCAAAATGTTGAGCACTTTGCATAGATTTAGCAACATTTTAAAAGAAACTAGATAAAATAACATGTCATGTACTCATCTCCTAAATTCATTTATTTCAATAATAATGGAAAATATTAAATATTATAAGGCTGTAATTGTACCAGCATTATGCACATGTAAATAAATATAAATTATAAGTAGAAATAAATTATAAATTTGAATAGCTATAAGTATCTCGTGGGCTGAACTGTCCTTATAAGTATACTTGGTTTTATGGTCATCATCATTATCAGTGTGCACTAGCACCAGGCATATCCCTGATACGCAATTACATACAACCCTATATTGGGGGTCATTCCGAGTTGTTCGCTCGCAAGCTGCTTTTAGCAGCTTTGCACACGCCAAGCCGCCGCCTACTGGGAGTGAATCTTAGCTTATCAAAATTGCGAACGAAAGATTAGCAGAATTGCGAATAGACAGTTCTTAGCAGTTTCTGAGTAGCTCCAGACTTACTCGGCATCTGCGATCAGTTCAGTCAGTGTCGTTCCTGGTTTGACATCACAAACACACCCAGCGTTCGCCCAGACACTCCTCCGTTTCTCCAGCCACTCCCGCGTTTTTCCCAGAAACGGTAGCGTTTTTTCACACACACCCATAAAACAGCCAGTTTCCGCCCAGAAACACCCACTTCCTGTCAATCACATTACGATCACCAGAACGAAGAAAAAACCTCGTAATGCCGTGAGTAAAATACCTAACTGCATAGCAAATTTACTTGGCGCAGTCGCACTGCGGACATTGCGCATGCTCATTAGCGACTAATCGCTCCGTTGCGAGAAAAAAATAACGAGCGAACAACTCGGAATGACCCCCATTGCCAGCAACTTCCTTGACACTCGGTCACTGTCACGGAATATTACCTATATAGGAAAACCCTTTAACAGCTCAGATACTCCCCTTCAGTTGTATGTGAAGATGCGCCTGATATGTGTATTGTCGTAATTGCATACCCATTATTCCAGAGCATACACAATATGAAAACACGCAAAGTACACTCTGCAAACAGCCTTGTGTTCAGCTGCATCAGTTCCATAGTGCCTTTGGTAATGCAACTGTTGCAACTGCTAACATACATCAGGAACACTGATATTATAATGTATGTATGTATATAAAGGCATTAATCCACTGCACTCGCCATTGCCAGGTGAGGGGTGCAAATTTGCACTTACCAATCCCAGGTTCATGTAAATAAAGAACACAGAGACCAGCACTCATCATAATAAATAATTAAATAATGAGGTTTTGGTTCATGAATTGATCAATGCATGTAAGCTTGCATTAAGCAATGCATTTAAGCTTCAAGGGACCCCATTTTTCTGCAAGTAATACTCTATCACTCAGAACTATAAACCTGGTAACTGCTATCACATCTCAATTAATCTTAATGTATGCTAACTGGCTTAGCGCTCACCTGCCAACTGATTTGTGGCTTTTAAAAGGTGAGACAGTCACCAAGCATAGCTGCTGCAAAACTACTAGGAAGCAGATGACACAGGTTAAAAACAAAATGAGTTCACACAGAGGTGCAATGGTGCATGGCAAGATGTGATCACAATAAGATTAATACAAAAAAAATTAACCAAAATAAACAAAGGCATTTAATCCACCACACATTCACATACTAGTTTGCATCCCATTCCTAGGTATGGCAAGTGCTGTAGATATATACAGTAAAAAAAAAAAAAAAAAAAAAAATATATATATATATATATATATATACACAGACCCTCCAACATGACCCGCCCCACTAGGTACAAAATGCTCTGTTTCTGGACTTCCCTCTTAATTTATGATTTCCATCACCTGTGTTGAACTAGTTAAATGATAAGAAAGCTGTTTCTTCAAATGTGATGGCAATAATAAATTAAGAGGGAAGTTCAGAAACAGAGCATTTTGTACCTAGTGGGACGGGTCATGTTGGAGGGTATGTGTATGTATATATATATACATATATATATATATAGCCAGTTCTATGCTCCGGCACTAGGCTATGTCCCAGCAATGGGGCTAACTTGCTCCGGTGCCCTCCTCCAGGTATAAATACCAGATGGATACCAACTAGGACAAATGAGGCGGCACTCAGAGTCTTCAAACAAGTGAAAAATTGTAATGGTGCTTCAACGTTTCGGGGTCTCCCCCTTCGTCAGGAATAATGCAGTGCAAAATACAATGTGTTTAAATAGAACTTACCCTCCTTCAGGAACATCCCATCCAGCGTGCATCCGTGGCCGCGCCATCCCGGCGCCCAGCCCGCCGTCCTCAGCGTCTCAGCGGAAGTGACGCGTCGGCGCCTGGAGGCGCGTCCACGGGCCCGCTGCCTAGCAACAGAGAGGGATGTAAACACCCATTAGTGATACAGGGACGTGAACTTTGCTTTGAGTCACTGTTCCCGTGTCTATACAATTATCATACAACGAAGATAAAAATTAGTGTACTCTCTTAAAATAGTGCTAGACAATAAAACATTAATAACATGTGCATATACACAACTTTTTTTAAAAAATTTCAGGCAATTAGTGAAAAACACAAAGTGACAGTTAATAATACACAACACAATATCTCATTGACATGCCCAGATGAAACCACCCTTTTGACTCCACCATACTCTATTCATATTTATACTAATGGTGCCGACACTGAGCATGGAGTTTTACAGATATCCTGCGCAAATTTTAAATTTTATGTTTTATGTCATCCTGCTAACTATAGACACAGGAACAGCTATCCTGTCTTAGATAAAGTTAATAAGCCCCAGATTGTCATTTAACCCATCAGGTCTAAGTGTGTTTAACCTATGGATCCATCTAGACTCTAGTTGTAGGAGTTTTTTTCCCCTATTACCTCCTCGCATAGACTCAGGCACATGGTCTATGATTCTGTGTTTAAAGGTAGCCATGGTATGTCTGTGTTCGACAAAGTGTTTTGCTACGGGTTGGTCCCCCTTGCCTGATGCCAAAGCATTCCGGATGGCCAACCTATGCTGTGCCATCCTGATTTTAAATTGGCATTCAGTCTTGCCAATGTAGTATCTGCCACACGGGCAGATGATGGCGTATACTACAAATTTGGTAGTGCAGGTTAATGGCCATTTAATGGGGAATTTTTTACCTGTACAGGGATGTGTTATACTATCTCCTACCGACATATGCGAGCAAGTTGTACACCCTGTACATTTGAAGCAACCGTTTTTACGTTGCAAGAAATGCTTTGATGTTTCTTTAAATTTTGCCATGTCTGTTTTAACTATCATGTCCTTAATGCTCCTTCCTCTCATGAAGCTAGGCATGACTCTCAGATGGCGAAACATTGGTAGATCGGGATCTGTAACTACTAGTGGCCATAGTTTCTTTACCTGCTTTTGTGTATGGTTACTGTGTGCATTGAAGTCACACACCCAGGGTATGACATCGCCCAATTTTTTTGCTCTCTTTGGTATCAGGCTTTCAATTCTATTCTTACTTAAGGCTTTTTTTCTAGCCTGTGCCAATAATTGCCGGGGGTAACCTCTGGCAAGCAGTCTAGATTCCATTTCGTCTAGTTGCTTGTCCCTCTCAGCTATATTGCTGTTAATTCTACACACTCTCAAAAGTTGAGAGTAAGGCACACTCCTAACAGTGGATAATGGATGGCAACTGTCGTATCTAAGGATGGTGTTACGATCAGTTGGTTTTTTGTAGAGAGATGTCACCACTGTGCCATCCTGTATGTAGAGAGATGTCACCACTGTGTGTAATGGGTGTTTACATCCCTCTCTGTTGCTAGGCAGCGGGCCCGTGGACGCGCCTCCAGGCGCCGACGCGTCACTTCCGCTGAGACGCTGAGGACGGCGGGCTGGGCGCCGGGATGGCGCGGCCACGGATGCACGCTGGATGGGATGTTCCTGAAGGAGGGTAAGTTCTATTTAAACACATTGTATTTTGCACTGCATTATTCCTGACGAAGGGGGAGACCCCGAAACGTTGAAGCACCATTACAATTTTTCACTTGTTTGAAGACTCTGAGTGCCGCCTCATTTGTCCTAGTTGGTATATATATATATATATATATATACACACACACACACACACACACACACACACACACACACACACACACACACACACACACACACACACACACACACACATCACTGTGCAACATATATCCAAAGTGATATTTCCATATATTGCACCAGCAATCACATTTTCTATTTTGTTCTCAATTTGTAGCTAAAGAGCATTTTGACAATGCCATTGTCACATTGTAGATACCTTCAACATTTTCACTTTTTTAGCATTAATTATCTACTCTATGATTTATCTGTATTTCTGGTTTTGCAAATTCACCACCTAAGAACATAACTGACACTGGTAATACACATTGTTTTATTCATTGCCTTAAGCAATTTTTTCATACCTCTCACTTTTAGTATGACATTATTTCAATATCTCATTGTAGTTTACTCATGATTTTCTTACAGTTCAGATTTATATAAGGAGCTTGATTGTCAAATTATATCGGCATATTTTCCTTTCCATGTTTTAAGCGGCTATCATCATGCATTGATGGAGTCATTGCACTGGGAAGAATTGTGCATACAAGTTGAAATTATTTGACAGGCCTGTAATTTTATCAGCATTTTTCTAAATCTAAAAAGTGCAATAACATGTTTTGCAAAGCAAGGGTATCGAAGCCTCAGGAACTGTTCCTTTTTCCACCACCTGCTTTTAAATATATTGATTAAATAATTCACATGAAAATAGTATTCTCAGTCTCAGACATGGCTTTTACATTAGTGATCTGAAGCATACTGTACACCAAAGGTTTGTGGTTACATGTTTTCCTGGTGGATAATCCCTAGCCGTTAAGATTATACTTTTATTAATATAGCTAGTCTATTCTGTAGAACATTATATACAGTGCATCCGGAAAGTATTCACAGTGCTTCACTTTTTCCACATTTTGTTATGTTACAGCCTTATTATAAAATGGAATAAATTTATTTGTTTCCCTCAAAATTCTACATACAATACTCCATAATGACAATGTGAAGAAAGTTTTTTTGAGATTTTTGCAAATTTATTAAAAATAAAAAACTAAGAAATCACATGTACATAGGTATTTGCCATGAAGCTAAAAATTGAGCTCAGGTGCATCCTGTTTCAACTGATCACCCTTGAGATGTTCCTACAGCTTATTTGGAGTCCACCTGTGGTAAATTCAGTTGATTGCACATGATTTGGAAAGGCACACACCTCTGTATATAAGGTCCCACACTTGACAGAGCATGTCTGAGCACAAACCAAGCATGAAATCAAAGGAATTGTCTGTAGACCTCTGAGGCAGGATTGTCCCGAGGCACAAATCTGGGGAAGGGTACAAAAAAATATCTGCTGCTTTGAAAGTCCCAATAAGAACAGTGGCCTCCATCATCCGTAAATTAAAGAAGTTCGGAATCACCAGGGCTCTTCCTATAGCTGGCTGGCCGTCTAAATTGAGCAATCGGGGGAGAAGGGCCCTAGTCAGGGAGGTGACCAAGAACCCGATGGTCACTCTCTTAGAGCTACAGCATTCTTCTGTGGAGAGAGGAGAACCTTCTAGAAGGACAACCATCTCTGCAGCAATCCACCAATCAGGACTGTATTGTAGAGTGGCCAGACGGAAGCCACTCCTTAGTATAAAGCTTTTAGCAGCCTGCCTAGAGTTTGCCAAAATGCACCTGAAGGACTCTCAGACTATGAGAAACAAAATTCTCTGGTCTGATGAGGCAAAGTTTGAACTCTTTGGTGTGAATGCCAGGCATCATGTTTGGCGGAAACCAGGCACCGTTCATCACCAGGCAATAGGATCCCTACAGTGAAGCATAGTGGTGGCAGCATCATGCTGTGGGGATGTTTTTCAGCAGCAGGAACTGGAAGACTAGTCAGGATAGAGGGAAAGATGAATGCAGCAATGTACAGAGACATCCTGGATGAAAACTTCCACCAGAGCACTCTTGACCTCAGACTGGGGCGACGGTTCATCTTTCAGCAGGACAACGACCCTAAGCACGCAACCAAGATATCAAAGGAGTGGCTTCAGGACAACTCTGTGAATGTCCTTGAGTAGCCCAGCCAGAGCCCAGACTTGAATCCAACTGAACATCTCTGGAGAGATCTGAAAATGGCTGTGCACCAATGCTTCCCATCCAACCTGATGGAGCTTGAGAAGTGCTGCAAAGAGGAAGGGGCAAAACTGCCCAAAGATAGGTGTGCCAAGCTTGTGGTATCATATTCAAGAAGACTTGAGGCTGTAATTGCTGACAAAGGTGCATCAACAAATTATTGAACAAAGGCTGTCAATACTTATGTATGTACATGTGATTTCTTAGGTTTTTTATTTTTAATAAATTTGCATAAATCTCATAAAAAGTTTTTCATGTTATCATTATGGTTTATTGTATGTAGAGTTTTGAGGGGAAAAAATAATTTATTCCATTTTGGAATAAGGCTGTAACATAACAAAATGTGGAAGAAGTGAAGCGCTGTGAATATTTTCTGGGTGCACTGTATTTCTGTTAAAGAGATAATTATATAACTGTTTCTGTTTTGAAAGATCAAAATGATCAACATAAATCACCAGATAACCAATCTAACCTACAATATACACTGTAATCTGCATATATATATACTTCTGAGGAAGTTGAGGGTACGTTCCACAATAAAACGTGTTAAGTTTATTTGTAAACCACTAATAGTGTCTGGCGCTAATCACTATATATACAAACGTATGTATAACTGTGGATAGGTGCATACATCCACATACACACCTACCTCACATATATACAAACCATTAGAGTATAAAGATTAATATATATGTGTAGTCTTGAAAATAAAAAACAATATATTCTACAAAGCAGCGAAGGAAAATTGGCTTGTGGATATAGCCAACACAATTCCACCTGATGTAAACCAGATGCAAGCTAAGAAAATTCTAAAAGACTCCTCGCGCTAATATGATTAATTAGAGGCAACAGGGCATGAATATACTCAATACATTAATTCTTTTATAATATTTTTTAATATCCATGAAATCAATCATGTAAAACACAAAAAAGCATCACAAAATTGACTTAATTAATATGCGCATATATAAAAAACACCAATATAAAATATAATAAAATGATAATTAATATTGATTGAGCATAAGAGGTGGATCATATATCTAAATTATTATAATTGACCACAGTGGATTACTCTAATATTTGTAAAGGTACTGATGTCCTTATTTTATTGTATTCCTAAATAGGACAGTCCCGTTAGGTGTGCTTAAATATCTCTTGGATTAAATAACATGTAGTATAGTATAGATGTAGTTTTTTACCAATTGATGGAATTATCCATGTGCTCGCAGAAAGAAAGATTCTTTACTTGTGGGAGATATCCTGAATCCTGGAGGATAAATCAAACACCCGGGGCTTGGTGCACCGCAAGCACCTGTTGTATATTACGGCTCCCGTTCTCTGACCACCACTCGTGGCGTCCTCCGTCTCCCACTGCAATAGCTCCAATAAGCAGTGCACACACCTTGTAGGCTATGGGGAAAGGACAGTCCGGCTCCTGGAGCTCAGCGCACCGCCGGCGCCTGTCAGCTGAGTATGCTCCCGTCCTCAAGCCGCCGCGTATAGCGTCCTCCTTTCTCCCAACTATCAGCCTCAAAAGCAGCAGCGATGCACATCAACGGGAACCACCAGATATAGTCAACTGGGTCACAATTCGGGCACTTTCCCTGACGCGTTTCGCTTCCAATTGAAGCTTCCTCATAGAGTGTTCGATTTATCCTCCAGGATTCAGGATAACTCCCACAAGTAAAGAATCTTTCTTTCTGTGAGCACATGGATAATTCCATCAATTGGTAAAAAACTACATCTATACTATACTACATGTTATTTAATCCAAGAGATATTTAAGCACACCTAACGGGACTGTCCTATTTAGGAATACAATAAAATAAGGACATCAGTACCTTTACAAATATTAGAGTAATCCACTGTGGTCAATTATAATAATTTAGATATATGATCCACCTCTTATGCTCAATCAATATTAATTATCATTTTATTATATTTTATATTGGTGTTTTTTATATATGCGCATATTAATTAAGTCAATTTTGTGATGCTTTTTTGTGTTTTACATGATTGATTTCATGGATATTAAAAAGTGTTAAGTTTATTACCTCACTTGGACTCTGTAGACACTTTAGGCCTTTTAATTGATGCATCTGGACCAGCACATTGGATTTATCCATTCTCTAAAATTTACCGTCCAACACTCATCTACTGCAAAGGCTCCTTTGCTAATACCTTAGGACAGACTTCCAAGCTCCATCACAAGTTGGTAATATTACCTACCTTGCTCGGTATTATTCTAGCTACTTGGAGAACATTTATTATTGTTTGGACAAATACTGACTCTGATAACATGTAGTCCAAAGACCAAGAGATGTCCACACTAGTATTTACGCATTGAACTTATGCAATTTTCATCAGTTTTAAGATGCAGCTTTAATTTACTAAAAAGTTTACCTTAGCCAAGCCATATTTAGATTCCTCTGGGCAGTGTTGATAATAGAGAATATCACCATTAGTTTTCAATTGTTATTTATTGCTGATCAAATTTGAATTGGTTCATAATATAGAATGATATTTTAAGATTTTATATTAAATTGTATCTGTTGAATAAGCTACTGAGCTTAGCCAGCACTGTCCTGGTCAAAATATATACAGTATACAGTATATATATATATATATATATATATATATATACAATAGATGGTCCGGCTCTCCCTTGTAATGTCTGTGCGCCGGGTGCCAGAACGAGGAAGTAACAAAGGATGGGAGGTACGGCACTCCACACGACTTGAATAATTCACTCTTACAACAGCTCATGCTGTTGTAAGAGTGAATTATTCAAGCCGTGTGGAGTGCCGTGCCTCCCATCCTTTATATATATATATATATATATATATATATACAGTATATATATATATATATATCGCTTTTTATATCTAGTGCACTTCAGAACTTATTAAAAAAAACAAAATACAGAATTGGTGACAGCCCGGAAAATACATGTGCAGCAGTCCCTAACAGGTCAAAAAGTCAGTAATATATACTGTATAAAGAAGGGGAGGAATATACTTATTGGGCCTCACATCACAGAATATACAACGACAGAATATACAACGACATCTGTTGTAAGGAAATTGTTTATGCAAAATTTGTTTTGGATGGATTTTCTTGACAATAAGGTCAAAGTGCTTTATGCACCAGGCATATTTGATGGATATTGAAAGGAACACAAACTGATTACAGCACACACAATATCCAACTGGGACTTTCAAATTCTTTTAAATGTATTAACTTACAGTATACAGTACAAAGAAAATATAAATAACACTTTCATCACAATTATAGTATGTGAAGTATTTACCAAAATAAACTATTTTTATTTAGGCATAATTTGCTATCATTTATGTTTTGGATTAACCCTATTTTTATGCAGGACTAAATGGGATAACTATTCTAAAATGAGATAACTGGGCACTAGGGGACCCTATACCTGTCCCAGAGTCTATTGCACATGCGCAGGACTGGGAAAATGAAGATGTGGCCATTTTCCCTGTGATTTTCCCACTGTGCTTGCGCGATACACTGGGAAAATGGCTGCCACGCTATTTCCCCAGTGATACCAGCAGCTGCTGCTGCTGCTGCTGACATAGGACTCCAGAGGGTAAGTATTAAAAATAAAAATGAGTGCAGGGTGTGCACACTGCACCCATTACAAATATTACAATGGGTGAATGTCTCTCATTTATTCTATCTAGGTGCTTTGTCGTCCTGCTTTTGCTAGAATCAGAAAAGTTTATTGCTGAGAGCAGAGGTGTCACTTACCTCAGTGACAATCAATGCGGCACAGCGGAAAAAGAGATGGGGTTTTGCAGGGAAATGGGTGTGGCTTCATGGGAGGGGGCAGGACTTCACATCCCAACCCCTGTTGTCATCACTCTGGGCGTTCGGGAGATGCGGGCTGCAGCGCCGGCTCCTACACAGTGACAGGAGCCAAGTGTTGCCCATAATGTTACAGTGCAGCACCCGGCTCCTGTCACTGAGCAGGAGCTGGCATTTTTGTGACACCCCTCGGAGGGCGACACCCGGGTGCGGGCCACACACCCCGCACTCCCTCGTGATGCCACTGGCTGAGAGAAGATTCCATGTCTACCACAAGTCACCAATCCTAAAGGTAAAGGAAAGCTTTCATCACAATTATAGTATGTGAAGTATTTACCAAAATAAACTATTTTTATTTAGGCATAATTTGCTATGATTTATGTTTTGGGATAACCCTATTTTTCTGCAGGACTCAATGGGATAACTATTCTAAAATGAGATAACTGTACTGAAATTACTTTTAAATAATGTACATTTATTTATTGTTTATTTTATTTTGTTTTATTTTACTTACTAAAAATATAATTATGTTTGTTAGCAAGGTACCTGCAATAAACTGCAGGTTGTAACCTTTCTGCAGACTGCCCAGAGGAGGAAGCTTTTAGGTTAGCAATCAGGAGAGTGTTATAATTGGAAAATTATAAACTAATTAGGGCAAAAACATCCCAAGGAATGTATAGGGACCTCTCTCTTTCCTATCTTTTGAGTCCAACTAACTCTGCCATCTGAACACTGATGTCCCAATTCTACCTCAAATTATGAAGACCAAATCTGTGCTCATCAACATTTCCCTTTTTAATATCACTATTCCTACACAAATCCTCCTCTCAGTCAACAATATCACCATGTTCCCCATGCCTACAGCATTGGTGTAATTGATAACTCCACTCTCAACTTCACTCTTAAATCCAGTCTCTCACACAGTCCTCTCACAATTTCTTCTACATTTTTCCCATTGCCCAAAAACTTGTTCACTCACTCATTCCCCTCCTTGACTACTGTAACCTGATCTCTGAGCAAGTCCCAGAGATTTTAGGAAACATTAGACTTGCTCTGAATTTCTGTAAAATTCACCACGTCTCATTTTCTGCCCTTCCATTGAATTTCCTGCAACCAATTGAATTTCCTGCTTAAAGTCAAATAAGTGTAGATTAGATACAGAGCATAGATTTCTTCCACCAGACTGCTATCATCTAGGGGCTGTGGAAGAGGATTGAGGTTTGCTGCACCAGAGCCCAGTGAACACTTGAGGCAGGACATGCATAATAACAATAGCACCCGCCTACACAAGCCCACAAAATACATATTTTCATAATGTGCATGTGCACCAAAAATGTTTTTGCATATGACTCTGCTAAGAGTCCTGCTATCATCATTTGCCTCCACGTTAGCACTGTGGAAGAAAAGGGCTTGCAAGCCCATAGTGAGTATTATAAGGTCATATGCAATATTGATAGGGGTAGATAGACACAGCTGGGGATTTGACTGTCAGGTGGTTGCAGATGCAAAGCAAAGACCCATAATGATGATGATGATGATGCTGAGGATCTAGCCTGGGCTGGTTGCACTTACGCATGGGAAAGAACAGCTTGAGACATTCTGCAAAATACACAACCAACACAAGACTATGACAGTATGGGATGGTCACAATATAACAGGGAAAATTGCAGACTCTTTTGGTTTAAAGATTTAGCCCAGTTCTATGTTTCTGCAAACTTATATTTCCTTATAGGGATGTGTGTCCCTGAATTTCTACTTTTTACTGTGAATTAACCCCTGTTAATAGATATCTCTATAGGCAGAGTTATTGAATTTTAAAGGTGTTTCATGAAACTGTCTTTCCTGGAGCTGAAGAAACTATTGCTGCTGATTATTACACAGACTGACCATTGATTATTCCAAATCATTGATAGTTTATGGCCAGTGTTGAATACTTTTACCATCGATGGTAAAAATGCTTTGGGGAATGCTGGGTTGTTTTAAGAGAGGAGAAAGTGTGATAAGTCACTAGTAGTCGGGTGATTGCAGGTGTACCTACCTGTACCTTCCCGCCGTAGTCTGTCTCATAGAAACATAGAATTTGACGGCAGATAAGAACCACTTGGCCCATCTAGTCTGCCCCTTTTTTTTTTATCCTTTAGGTAATCTCAATCCTTTTTGAACCTTAATTCTTTGTAAGGATATTCATATGCCTATCCCAAGCATGTTTAAATTGCTCTACAGTCTTAGCCTCTACCACCTCTGATGGGAGGCTATTCAACTTATCCACTACCCTTTCCGTGAAGTAATTTTTCCTTAAATTTCCCCTGAACCTGCCTCCCTCCAGTTTCAGTGTATGTCCTCGAGTTCTAATACTTCTCTTCCATTGAAGAATGTTTCCCTCCTGAACTTTGTTAAAACCTTTGGTATATTTGAAAGTTTCTATCATGTCTCCCCTTTCCCTTCTCTCCTGCATACTGTACATGTTAAGATCTTTTAGCCTTTCTGGGTAAGTTTTGTGATGTAGGCCATGCACCATTTTAGTTGCCCTTCTTTGTACACTCTCTAATGTATTTATATCCTTCTGGAGATATGGTCTCCAGAACTGGACACAGAATGAATAAAAATGGAACGTTTCCCAAGCGCTGTTTTCTAAAGAAGTGTGTATCCTTCTGCAGGCCTCCAAATACAGATATCCTCAAAAAGAAAAGAGATGTTGGGACCATATATGCATTCAATTTTCAATTATCTTAACAAGAAAGGTCCAACACTGACCTGTGGGCAAAGCCCTATGTTCCTATCAAGGTTTCTTTCAAATCTTCACCATTAATATGTTCCAACTCAATATCTCTATTCATCTCATTGGTGTAAAGCTCACCTTTAGTTTGGGCCCTATGTGCGCTGAAAGGCATCTTTCACTCCAACTCCACCACAGCAAAATGGTCTGGATACAATCCACTTCCCGAAATCATATGAACTGGCAAAAAATATATACCTCATATATTTAGGTATAAAAAAGTTTTTTATTCTTAAAAAAACTTAAGATATATTATTAATATTTTCTCTAACGTCCTAAGTGGATGCTGGGGACTCCGTAAGGACCATGGGGAATAGCGGCTCCGCAGGAGACTGGGCACAAAAGTAAAGCTTTAGAACTACCTGGTGTGCACTGGCTCCTCCCCCTATGACCCTCCTCCAAGCCTCAGTTAAGATTTTGTGCCCGAACGAGAAGGGTGCACACTAGGTGGCTCTCCTGAGCTGCTTAGTGAAAAGTTTAGTTTTAGGTTTTTTATTTTCAGTGAGACCTGCTGGCAACAGGCTCACTGCATCGAGGGACTAAGGGGAGAAGAAGCGAACTCACCTGCGTGCAGAGTGGATTGGGCTTCTTAGGCTACTGGACATTAGCTCCAGAGGGACGATCACAGGCCCAGCCATGGATGGGTCCCAGAGCCGCGCCGCCGGCCCCCTTACAGAGCCAGAAGACAGAAGAGGTCCGGAAAATCGGCGGCAGAAGACGTCCTGTCTTCAACAAGGTAGCGCACAGCACTGCAGCACACTTCACACTCCGGTCACTGAGGGTGCAGGGCGCTGGGGGGGGGCGCCCTGAGACGCAATAAAAACACCTTGGATGGCAAAAAATGCATCACATATAGCTCCTGGGCTATATGGATGCATTTAACCCCTGCCAGAATACATAGAAAAACGGGAGATAAGGCCGCCGATAAGGGGGCGGAGCCTATCTCCTCAGCACACTGGCGCCATTTTCCCTCACAGCTCCGTTGGAGGGAAGCTCCCTGGCTCTCCCCTGCAGTCACTACACTACAGAAAGGGTTAAAAAAGAGAGGGGGGGGGACACTAATTACGCGCAGTATTAAAGATACAGCAGCTATAAGGGGAAAAACACTTATATAAGGTTATCCCTGTATATATATATATAGCGCTCTGGTGTGTGCTGGCAAACTCTCCCTCTGTCTCCCCAAAGGGCTAGTGGGGTCCTGTCCTCTATCAGAGCATTCCCTGTGTGTGTGCTGTATGTCGGTACGTTTGTGTCGACATGTATGAGGAGAAAAATGATGTGGAGACGGAGCAGATTGCCTGTAATAGTGATGTCACCCCCTAGGGGGTCGACACCTGAGTGGATGAACTGTTGGAAGGAATTACGTGACAGTGTCAGCTCTGTATAAAAGACAGTGGTTGACATGAGACAGCCGGCTACTCACCTTGTGCCTGTCCAGACGTCTCATAGGCCGTCAGGGGCTCTAAAGCGCCCGTTACCTCAGATGGCAGATATAGACGCCGACACGGATACTGACTCCAGTGTCGACGGTGAAGAGACAAATGTGACTTCCAGTAGGGCCACACGTTACATGATGGAGGCAATGAAAAATGTTTTACACATTTCTGATAATACGAGTACCACCAAAAAGGGGTATTATGTTCGGTGAGGAAAAACTACCTGTAGTTTTCCTGAATCTGAGAAATTAAATGAGGTGTGTGATGATGCGTGGGTTTCCCCCGATAACAACTGATAATTTCTAAAATGTTATTGGCATTATATCCTTTCCCGCCAGAGGTTAGGGTGCGTTGGGAAACACCCCCAAGGGTGGATAAAGCGCTCACACGCTTGTAAGGGCTCTACCCTCTCCTGAGATGGCCGCCCTTAAGGATCCTGCTGATAGAAAGCAGGAGGGTATCCTAAAATGTATTTACACACGTACTGGTGTTATACTGCGACCAGCAATCGCCTCAGCCTGGATGTGCAGTGCTGGGTTGGCGTGGTCAGATTCCCTGACTGAAAATATTGATACCCTAGATAGGGACAGTATATTTTTGCCTATAGAGCATTTAAAAGATGCATTTCTATATATGCGTGATGCACAGCGGAATATTTGCCGACTGGCATCAAGTCTAAGTGCGTTGTCCATTTCTACCAGTAGAGGGTTATGGACACGACAGTGGTCAGGTGATGCGGATTCCAAACGGCATTTGGAAGCAACATGAGAAGACGCCGTATTATCAGGCGCAGTCTTTTCGTGGACAAGCGGGAAAAAGGTTCCTCATTTCTGCCCCGTGACAGAGGGAGAGGAAAAAGGCTGCAGAAATCAGCCAGTTCCCAGGAACAGAAACCCTTTCCCGCCTCTGCCAAGCCCTCAGTATGACGCTGGGGCTTTACAAGCAGAATCAGGCACGGTGGGGGGCCCATCTCAATGAATTTCAGCGCACAGTGGGCTCACTCGCAAGTAGACCCCTGGATCCTTCAGGTGATATCTCAGGGGTACAAATTGGAATTCGAGACGTCTCCCCCTCGCCGTTTCCTAGGCTTTACCGATGTCTCCTTCTGACAGGGAGACAGTTTTGGAAGCCATTCACAAGCTGTATTCCCAGCAGGTGATAATCAAGGTACCCCTCCTGCAACAGGGAACGGGGTATTATTCCACACTGTTGTGGTACCGAAGCCGGACGGCTCGGTGAGACCGATTCTAAATCTAAAATCTTTGAACACTTACATACAGAGGTTCAAATTCAAGATTGAGTCACTCAGAGCAGTGATTGCGAACCTGGAAGAAGGGGACTACATGATGTCTCGGGACATCGAGGATGCTTACCTTCATGTCCAAATTTACCCTTCTCACCAAGGGTACCTCAGGTTTATGGTACAGAACTGTCACTATCAGTTCAGACGCTGCCGTATGGATGGTCCACGGCACCCCGGGTCTTTACCAAGGTAATGGCCGAAATGATGATATTCCTTCGAGTTATCCCTTACTTGGACGATTCCCTGATAAGGGTAAGATCCAGGGAACAGTTGGAGGTCGGTGTAGCACTATCTCAGGTAGTGTTGCGGCAGCATGATTGGATTCTCAATATTCCAAAATCGCAGCTGGTTCCGATGACTCGTCTTCTGTTCCTAGGGATGATCCTGGACACAGTCCAGAAAAAGGTGTTTCTCCCGGAGGAGAAAGCCAGGGAGTTATCCGAGCTAGTCAGGAACCTCCTAAAACCGAGCCAAGTCTCAGTGCATCAATGCACAAGGGTTCTGGGTAAAATGGTGGCTTCCTACGAAGCAATCCCATTCGGCAGATTCCACGCAAGAACTTTCCAGTGGGACCTGCTGGACAAATGGTCCGGGTCGCATCTTCAGATGCATCAGCGGATAACCCTGTCACCAAGAACAAGGGTGTCCCTCCTGTGTTGGTTGCAGAGTGCTCATCTTCTAGAGGGCCGCAGATTCGGCATTCAGGACTGGGTCCTGGTGACCACGGATGCCAGCCTGCGAGGCTGGGGAGCAGTCACACAGGGAAGGAATTTCCAGGGCTTATGGTCAAGCCTGGAGACATCACTTCACATAAATATCCTGAAGCTAAGGGCCATTTACAATGCTCTAAGCTTAGCAAGACCTCTGCTTCAAGGTCAGCCGGTGTTGATCCAGTCGGACAACATCACGGCAGTCACCCACGTAAACAGACAGGGTGGCACAAGAAGCAGGAGGGCAATGGCAGAAGCTGCAAGGATTCTTCGCTGGGCGGAAAATCATGTGATAGCACTGTCAGCAATTCCGGGAGTGGACAACTGGGAAG
The DNA here is from genome assembly GCF_028390025.1 of Pseudophryne corroboree. Lineage (NCBI taxonomy): Eukaryota > Metazoa > Chordata > Amphibia > Anura > Myobatrachidae > Pseudophryne > Pseudophryne corroboree. The sequence goes on along the minus strand of NC_086447.1, from coordinate 469,459,562 downwards.
CAGACTTCCTCAGCAGACACGACCTCCACCCGGGAGAGTGGGGACTTCACCCAGAAGTCTTCCACATGATTATAAACCGTTGGGAAAAACTCGACAGGTATTGCGCCAGGTCAAGGGACCCTCAGGCAATAGCTGTAGACGCTCTGGTAACACCGTGGGTGTACCAGTCAGTGTATGTGTTCCCTCATCTGCCTCTCATACCCAAGGTACTGAGATTGATAAGATGGAGAGGAGTAAGCACTATATTCGTGGCTCCGGATTGGCCAAGAAGGACTTGGTAACCGGAACTTCAAGAGATGCTCACGGAGGATCCGTGGCCTCTACCTCTAAGAAGGGACCTGCTCCAGCAAGGACCCTGTCTGTTCCAAGACTTACCGCGGCTGCGTTTGACGGCATGGCGGTTGAACGCCGGATCCTGAAAAAAAAAAGGCATTCCGGATGAAGTCATCCCTATCCTGATCAAAGCCAGGAAGGATGTAACCGCAAAACATTATCACCGCATTTGGCGAAAATATGTTGCGTGGTGCGAGGCCAGTAAGGCCCGACGGAGGAGATTCAACTGGGTCGATTCCTACATTTCCTGCAAACAGGAGTGTCTATGGGCCTGAAATTGGGGTCCATTAAGGTTCAAATTTCGGCCCTGTCAATTTTCTTCCAAAAAGAACTAGCTTCAGTCCCTGAGGTTCAGACGTTGTAAAAGGGGTACTGCATATACAGCCTCCTTTTGTGCCTCCAGTGGCACCTTGAGATCTCAATGTAGTTTTTGGGTTCCAAAAGTCACATTGGTTTGAACCACTTAAATCTGTGGAGTTAAAATATCTCACATGGAAAGTGGTCATGCTTCTGGCCCTGGCCTGGGCCAGGCGCGTGTCAGAATTGGCGGCTTTATCCTGTAAAAGCCCTTATCTGATTTTTCATTCGGACAGGGCGGAATTGAGGACTCGTCCTCAGTTTCTCCCTAAGGTGGTTTCAGCGTTACACCTGAACCAACCTATTGTGGTGCCTGCGGCTACTAGGGACTTGGAGGACTCCAAGTTGCTAGACGTAATCAGGGCCCTGAAAATATATGTTTCCAGGACGGCTGGAGTCAGAAAATCTGACTCGCTGTTTATCCTGTATGCACCCAACAAGCTGGGTGCTCCTGCTTCTAAGCAGACTATTGCTCGTTGGATTTGTAGAACAATTCAGCTTGCACATTCTGTGGCAGGCCTGCCACAGCCAAAAATCTGTAAATGCCCACTCCACAAGGAAGATGGGCTCATCTTGGGCGGCTGCCCGAGGGGTCTCGGCTTTACAACTTTGCCGAGCAGCTACTTGGTCAGGAGCAAATACGTTTGTAAAATTTTACAAAATTGATACCCTGGCTGAGGAGGACCTGGAGTTCTCTCATTTGGTGCTGCAGAGTCATCTGCACTCTCCCGCCCGTTTGGGAGCTTTGGTATAATCCCCATGGTCCTTACGGAGTCCCCAGCATCCACTTAGGACGTTAGAGAAAATAAGAATTTACTTACCGATAATTCTATTTCTCGTAGTCCGTAGTGGATGCTGGGCGCCCATCCCAAGTGCGGATTGTCTGCAATACTGGTACATAGTTATTGTTACCAAAAAATCGGGTTATTGCTGTAGTGAGCCATCTTTTCTAGAGGCTCCTCTGTTATCATGCTGTTAACTGGGTTTAGATCACGAGTTGTACGGTGTGATTGGTGTGGCTGGTATGAGTCTTACCCGGGATTCAAAATCCTTCCTTATTGTGTACGCTCGTCGGGCACAGTATCCTAACTGAGGCTTGGAGGAGGGTCATAGGGGGAGGAGCCAGTGCACACCAGGTAGTTCTAAAGCTTTACTTTTGTGCCCAGTCTCCTGCGGAGCCGCTATTCCCCATGGTCCTTACGGAGTCCCCAGCATCCACTACGGACTACGAGAAATAGAATTATCGGTAAGTAAATTCTTCTTATTATTATTATCCTTTATTTATATGGCGCCACAAGGGTTCCGCAGCACCCAATTACAGAGTACATAAACAAATAATCAAACAGGAAAACAGCAACTTACAGTTGACGACAATATAGGACAAGTACAGGGTAAATAACATAGCTACATCAGCAGATGACACTAGATTAAGTATTAGGTGGCTGAAGACTGCTGGATTTGGTGCAGCTGAAGATTATTAAAGTAAGAAAAGGGTAAGCACATGAGGGAAGAGGACCCTGCTCGTGAGAGCTTACATTCTATGTATGTGTGTGTGTGTGTGTGTGTATATATACACACACACACACACACACACACACTAGTTTTACGGACCCAGCATATACTGGGTCACCTCAGTCCGCACCCCGTGATTGGCTCCGCCCAGTTCTGGAAACCCCCCCATGCAAATCCTGAGTTTGCCACTGGTAGTTTCCATTATAGTACCCTTGATACTATATTTAGCCTTTGGGTTTTGAGACCCAAGTGCATTATTTTGCATTTTTTAGCATTAAACTGTAGTTGCCATGTTCTTGACCATTTTTCAAGTCTAGCTAGGTCATCAATCATTTGTTTTACCCCTCCTGGTGTGTCTACTCTGTTACATATCTTTGTATCATCTGCAAAAAAGCATACTTTCCCTTCAATACCATTTGCAATGTCACCAACAAAGATATTAAAGAGAACCGGTCCGAGTACAGATCCCTGGGGTACTCTACTGATAACATTTTCCTCCATAGATTGCACTCCATTTACTACAACTGTCTGTTTCCTATCCTGCAACCAGTTTCTTAACCATTTAAATATTTTATAATCCACATACTTTCAAGTTTCAGCCTCCTGAAGAGCTCTGGATTGCACTCCCATGTACATTTTGGCAGAGAGATGAGGGCAACCCCACAGGACCCCCACAGTCACTACTTGTTAGAACAGTGACTAAGGCTTTATTGAAAATAAAGAAAATCACGGTTCTGGGTTTTGGGACACTCACAGTCAATGCAAATACACTTCGCACTTCAATGCAGTCACGGTTAATACAGAATTAATGCCTTTAAATCAACACCTTAGAAACAATTATGTAAGATCCGTTTGGATTACACATCAGTCAATGCACTTTTATAATATGTTTACCAGGTGGTTAGAACTAATTAGCACTAAAAATCCCTAAGTGGCCTAAAGTCTTTTAGGGCAATAAATAGTTAGTTATCCTTGACTGTAATTTAACCAGACAATGGGAGTAATTCAGATCTGATCGCAGCAGCAAATTTGTTAGCAGTTGGGCAAAACCATGGGGGTCATTCCGAGTTGATCGTAGCTGTGCTAAATTTAGCACAGCTACGATCGTAAACTCAGACATGCGGGGGGACGCCCAGCACAGGGCTAGTCCGCCCCGCATGTCAGTACCGGCCCCCCCGCACAAATACAAAAGTATCGCACAGCGGCGATGCCTTTGTATTTGAGGAGTAACTCCCGTCCATGCGCAGCTTCTGCGGCTGGCCAGGAGTTGCTCGTCACTCCCGCTGGCCGCAGCTGCTGCGTGACATGTTACACAGCTGCCATAGCCCGCCACCCCAATGGTCCAGCTACGCCTGCGTTGGCCGGACAGCTCCCCCTAAATGGCGGCTTAACGCCGCCGTTCAGCCCGCTCCCACCTAGCAACCGCCTCTGTCTCAGAGACACATGCGCCGGCACATGCGCAGTTCCGACCCGATCGCTGCACTGCAACAAACTGCAGAGAGCGATCGGGTCGGAATGACCCCCCATGTACACTGCAGGTGGGGCAGATATAACATGTGCAGAGAGAGTTAGATTTGGGTGGGTGGGTTATATTGTTTCTGTGCAGGGTATATAATGGCTGCTTTATTTTTACAGTTCAATTTAGATTTCAGTTTGAACCCCCCCCCCCCCAAATCTAACTCTCTGCACATATTATATCTGCCCCCCCCCCCCCCCCCCCCCCTGCAGTGCACATGGTTTTGCCCATTAGCTAACAAATTTGCTGCTGCGATCAGATCTGAATTAGGCCCAATGTTCAAGGGTTGCCAGAAAAGGATTGGCAAGCAATGTTTATAGATGTTATGTAATGAAACAGTTAGCAAAGCAATATTTATGGGAGTTATGAAATGAAGCAGTAAGCCAAACAATGTTCATGATGCTGGTGAAGAATGAAGGAGTCAATAGGAATAAACAGTTTTTTGCATTAGCAAAAAAAGGGGTAGTCGATGGAAAGAATCCCAAGGACAAAAAGTGGGCGCTGATTAATATAACAGAAAAATATAACAGAAAAATAATGCAATATAAAAGAAATATATATTAAAAAGAAATTATTATAATATAACTACTATTGTGTAAGGATCGCCCTACTAGCTGCCCACAATGGTGGACCTGGATATCCACCTGACTGATACAAAGAAGAAGAATGATGTGGTTCGCGGCTTCCGGTTGCGGCATCGTAGCGTCCCCTGCTACCCAGGATTCATACACACGGCTCCCTGTCTCCGTTCCCGCTAAAGCTAAGTGCAAGCCTGAAGGACACTGTACCACACACAGCAGGCACAGCCCTAAGAGAACCGCCGCAGTGCGGCCAGCTACACGGAGGGAGACAGCTGCGGGACTGGCATACCTTGAATCCGGCCACACCATTTGGTGAAGTATACACAGGCGTTGTTCATCTTCGGCCTTTCTTTCCCGCAAAGTGCACATAAGTTTGCACAAGCACTAAACTCTTATTATTAATTACAGCTGCATGCATGCAAAAGAACTAACAACTTAAATCAGGGATAGTGCCTTAACATTTATATAAGTCCTGGGACCCAGGACACAGTTATTATTATTAACTTTTTAATATTCTTGTATCACTGTTGTAACTTGGTTTATATTATTTCTTTGTGTATAGATATTGCCTATGGCATTCTAGCCATATATATGTTGATTTGCTCTAAAAAATCTTTTTACCAATAAATGCTATTGAATTTTTACAAAACCAGCAGCCGTTGTACTAAGATTTCCCTTGAGCGCCCACATCATTATTCTTTTTTGCATTAGCAGTTAAAGTTAGGAGTCATATGCTGTAACAGTGGATAATTGGACACAGCTCCTTATCAATACTGTGGTCCTGTAGATTACCCCAGTGCACGGTGGCAGGGTGCGGGCCACACCCCCCGCACTCCCTTGTGATGCCACTGGCTGAGAGAAGATTCCATTTCTACCACAATCACCAATCCAAAAATAAGAAAATATGAATCTAAAATAATCTTAACCCATTTTTGAAGAAAAATAGCTTTTAGAAAAATGAAGGCTAGTAGCCCATTCATGTCCATCAATATGTGACATTACCTCAGGGCCAGATTAATAATTGCGTGGAAGGAGCCCCTTATATATGCCAACAGTATTAGTGTAGCTTATACACATAATGCCCACAATAGCAGTGCCACTTATTCACTTAATGCCCACAGTAGTAGCACCACTAATACACATAATACCCACAATAATAGCACTCTTTCTACATAATGCCCACTGTAGTACCACTGCTTACACACATAATGCACACAGTAGTAGCTCTTTTGCATATTGTCCACAGTAGTAGTGTCCCATACACAGAATGTCCCCAGTAGTAGTGCGCCTTACACATGATGGCCACAGTAGTAGTGCCACTTATACAGATAGTTGCCACAGTAGTGCCACTTATATACATAATACCCACAGTAGTAGTGCCCCTTATACATAATCCCCACAGTAGTAGTGCCACTTATACACAGAATGTTCACAGTAGTAGTGCTGCTTACACACAATGCCCGCAGCAGTAGCACTGATTATACATATAGTGCCCACAGTAGTAGTGCCACTTACATAATGCCCACAGTAGTAGTGGCACTTATAAACAGTGCCCACAGTAGTAGTATCGATTATACACTTGATGACCATAGTAGTAGCACCATTTATACACATAAATCCCACAGTAGTAGTGCCCCTTATACATAATGCACACAGTAGCACCGCTTATACACAATACCTACAGTAGTAGTGCCCTTTATACATAATACCCACAGTATTAGAACTGTTTACATACATAATGCAAACAGTAGTAGCACTGCTTATACACATACTCACAGTAGTAGTGCCCCTTGTACATAATGCCCACAGTAGTAGTGCTGTTTATACACGTCACGCCCATAGTAGTAGTGCCCTTTACACATAATGCCCACAGTAGTAGTTCCCCTTACACATAATGGCCACAATATTGTCTCTTATACACAGAGTGCCCATAGTAGCAGCACTGCTTATACACAGTGCCATCAATAGTAGCATCACTTACACACATAATTCTAACAGTAGTAGTGCCCCTTACACAATACCCATGGTAGTGCCATTTATACAAATAGTGCCCACAGTAGTAGCACCCTATACACATAATGCTCATATAAGTGCCAGTTATACACAATGCCCACAGTAGTAATACTGCTTATACATATAGTGCCCCACAGTAGTAGCACCACTTACACACATAATTCCCATAGTAGTAGTGCCTTATACACATAATGCCCACAGTAGTGTTGCTTATACACATTGTGCCCACAGTAGCATCACCCCTTATACACATAATGCCCACAGTAGTGCAACTTATACCCACGGTGCCCACAGTAGTAGTGCCCCTTGTAAACATAATGCTCACAGTAGTAGTGCCCCTTATAAACATTAGCCACAGTAGGATCACTGCTTATACACATAATGATCCCCCATGCACACACTTGAAGGGCTATTTCTAGACAATTTGTCTCCCAGTGCGAACATTAAAAAATGTGCTCTCCCCCTACAATGGTCGTAGCAATGCAGGAAAATATTACCTTACACATTATGCCAAACACTGTAATGTCCTGTATAACAGTGCTCATTACACCATATTCTGCTCCCACACAGAAAAGAACAGGACACCAGATTAGGACCCACACAGTTATGCCTAGGAAACCAGGTTATGTCCCACACAGTAATGCCCAGCCCAGAACACCAGATTATGCACCACACAGTAATGCCCAGGACACCAGATTTTGCCATACACAGTAATGACCAGGACACCATATTATGCCCTGCACAGTAATACCCAGGGCACCAGATCATGCACCACACAGTAATGTCCAGAATCTTTAGGAAGTCTAGCATTTGTCTCCTCTATGGTGGTGGCCATTTTGGGTGGGACATTTTCAGTAGTATTACATGCGGTTGGCTAGACTGCATGGAAAACTGCTGCAGACTCTGGCCACAGCTCCCCATGCGATTGCATGGCTCGCACGGCCCTGTACACATACACACTCTCTCTCTCTCTCTCTCTCTCTCTCTCTCTCTCTCTCTCTCTCTCACTTAGTTTCCCTCCACTTACCTAACAAAGTCTGGCTGGCTGGATCTGTAGCTTTAAATAAAGTGTAAATCATCGAAAGGAAAGATCTTATACAACCCCGTACAATCAACAAGGAGACTAACAAATTTGAATTGGCATTTTTTACATCGTTCAACAGTCAATATAAAAATATAGAACACACCCTAAAGAAACATTGGGGAATATTAAGGAAATATCCGATTATTGGTAGTCATCCTCCGATCAAACCAAAATGTATATTTAGGAGGGCCCCTAACCCTAAAACTGCCATGGTTAAAAGTGCCCTACCAACAAAGAAGCCAATGAGTACTATTAAGTCCAAGGGTTTCTTTAGGTGTGGGTTATGTATGGGTTGCACAGGCATAAAAGTGGGGACCAATAAAATTACTGAAGTTTCCATCAATGGAAAAAATTGTAAAATAAATGACTTCATTACCTGCAACAGCTCTAATGTTGTATATGCCGTTAGTTGCAGCTGCGGATTATGGTACATAGGACGTACAACAAGACCTCTAAAGGTTCGCATTAGCGAACATTTGCGGAACATTAGGAATGGACTGACAACACATTCTTTGTCAGAACATTTCCAAACGCACCATCAAGGGAACACAGGGGCCATTAAGATGTTCTGCGGCATTAGACATATAAAAGGTCATTGGAGACGAAATGACAAAATTAATCAACTAGCAAGGGCTGAAATGAAGGCCATTTTTGATTTAGGAACACTAAAACCAGGGGGCCTGAATGCCGAATTTGAATTAAAATGGTTCCTATAAGAATCTGCACTTATTCTTCCCCATTTTTGCTGCTAATTACTTTCTGGATTTAATTTTAGTCACCCGTATTTAATTATGTCTTTTAACACTGTTTTTAACATTGTTTATAATAGTCGTAGCAGGTTTTTAATATATTTTAATATATTTAAAATATGATGAACTATGCTGCTATCCTTGGGTTCATGCTGCTAAAACTATGTTTGTTTGAAATTAATACGTGGTTTTAATATTGTGTTTTTAGATAAGAGTGTTTGTTTACATCTGCTCATGACGTCACCGGAAGTGATGCATTGTCTCACTCCGAGTCTGTGAAGATTTTGATTTAGGGATGTAAATATAAGGCCAATAGTAATTTGGAAGGTGTTATAAATAAGAAATCCTAATTCCATTCTCAAAGCGAGCATTAATAAACATGATGTTTTTATTTACAAGCGGTTGCCGGAAGTGATGTAATGTAAGGATCCGAGGCACCGGGTACCATGGCAACATATCAACAAATGGACGTTGAATCCCAGATTAACGTCACTGGAAGTGTCGCAAATGGAGGTCGATTGCCATGACAACCCGCATACACGCGAGGATCCAAGGCGGCGGGCGCCATGAGAACATACCCACAAATGAACATCAAAGCTCAGAGTAACGTCACGGGAATGACGCGATCTGAGGCCGGTTTCCATGGCAACCCGTACACGCGGAAATAGACGCCGGGACTCGGACGGCAATCTAGAAGGGACATTATTAAGAAGGACTAATTGCAATACTGGACTCAGATGTGTTATATTTGTTAGGATTGGTGTATGGGTATTTAAATATGGATTCCAATGGAGAGATCAGTATTCTGACTTACCTTGATAAAGACCCCAGGCTAGGGGTGGAAACGCGTTGGTGTTCCTGCGGAGGCGGTAGTGTTTGCGGTGATATCACCAGGATTTAGCATTGACGATCTGCATTGCATGTGGGCTGATCCGGAGCACCCATATTGGGACATATGCGCTGATAGGGACTGTTTAATCACAGTTCCCATTAATTCTGGTAATTTCATATTTCACCCGCTTCCTTAACGATTATGTCAAAAATCTGATCTCATTTTAAATTGTCATTGTACTATTGTTAATTTGTAGGTGTATATTAAACGGTATTTCACTATATAAAAACTTCTTGTTCGTTCCATATGGTACCACGCTTCTGAAAATGAAAGGACCAATGAGACGAACCTAAAGCTGGGGGAAACTATGGATAGCGCTGGTTAAGTATTCTTTTCGTCTTTTACATTGTGGATCTGTAGCAGCTCATCCTCTCATTCTGACATACACAACACCCCTGTTCCTGTGTAGCTCCACCCCCTCAGCTCCACGTAGCTCCATCCCCTCATTCCCATGTAGCTCCACCCCCTTTGTGGGTCCTGATTACTGATGCTTTAAGGGTGGGTAGGCGTTTACTTCAAGCTTGTCATACAGTGTGACAGACTCAGTGGAAGCCAGTAGCAACAACGGACATCAGCAGGGTTTCAGAGCAGGGAGAGTGCCACCCCAGCTTGGTGCCTCCCTGCATTGCATCTCTTTACTGAGCAGGTTGCACACTATAAATGGTAAATATGTATAATTGATAAAAAGAAAATATGAACAGCAGCCCCTAAAAAGTATCTGTCAATTGTCAACATTCAGACATGATATTTTCAAGATTCTCTAAACATTTAAGTGTCTGAATGGGTGATATTTATAAGACTAATTATCCCTAACTTTTCTTTGATAATTCAGATCTTAATTACCAGTTATGTTGACCAAGATTCACGAAAGGTTGCCATGGCATGAAACTTAATTATGAAATCTCTTGAGTGAAGTTGATTATAGTCTAATTAAGTTTATATCCTACAGCTTGGAAAGCTTCTGGGTGACAGTGTATACTATTGCACGTACAGTACATTATGAGTGTTGCACAGCTGGATGATTTGAATCTTAGTATATCACTAATTCCAGTAATTCTCAGAACCAGCTAAACAATAATAACCATTACAATTAGTTTGGAAATATGAATTATATTTGTTGTATATAAAAATGTTTTTATTTGATCTCAACACATAATCATGAGCAAGATATTCTGCATGACTCTAGAATGATTCATGACTCCTAGAAGGAAGGAAGACCATCATACAGTACTGTATAATGTTATTAATGACTAACTTCAATAGAGACTGACAAAAAGATGCCGCTAAAATTGTTCTTTTTTCCATGCATATTTCCAAAGCTTAACCCCCCTGGGTCATTTATTTAAGATAATTACCTTCTTTTGTATTGTTGTCTAACATAGCGTATCTAGTGTAATAGCTCCTCTTCTTTCTCAATTATAACTTCAGGAAACAAGTATACAGTATACATCCACACAATAGTGCATAATGTTTCTAACCTTTCATAAATTCAGTGTAGCTAGAAATGTTAATAATTTAAAACAGTTCAACTGTACCAGCAATTATATAATTCTATTATCCCTCCCGTCTAGGACATACATAGTGAGAACCACAGCTCCCACTGCCATGTATGATGGCCATCAGCAATGTGCATACATGCGCTATAACAGAAGAGAAGGCTTGACCTGAGAGCAAGGGCATAGCTACCATAGGTTCAGGCAGTGCAGCTGCTATGGGGCCCAGTGGTGGGAGAGGCCCACCTTCCCTGTCATAGTTACATTTGTTTAGGGATGTGATCCCCGCTCCTGTTTTGGATCTGGTTTGGTTTTGCCAAAACCACCCTTTCGGTTTTTGGTTTTAGATCTGGATGATTTTTGAAAAAAACATAAAAACAGCTAAAATCACAGAATGTGGGGGTAATTTTTATCATACGGTATTATTAACCTCAATATCATTCAATTCCACTCATTTCCAGTCTATTCTGAACACCTCACACCTCACAATATTGTTATTAGGCCAAAAAGGTTGCACCAAGGTCGCTGGATGACTAAGCTAAACGACAAAAGTGTGCAGTACAAACACCTGGCCCATCTAGGAGTGGCACTGCAGTGGCATACAGGATGTCAGTTTTAAAAACTAGGCCCCAAAGAGCACATAATGCAAAGAAAAAAAAAGGTGCACTGAGGTCGCTGGATGACTAAGCTAAGCAACACAAGTGTGCTGCACAAACACCTGGCCCATCTAGGAGTGGCACTGCAGTGGCAGACAGGATGGCAGTTTTAAAAAATAGAACCCAAAGAGCATATCATGCAAAGAAAAAAAGAGGTGCACCGAGGTCACTGGGTGACTAAGCTAAGCAACACAAGTGTGAGGCACAAACACCTGCCCATCTAGGAGTGGCATTGCAGTGGCAGACAGGATGGCAGTTCTAAAAACTAGGCCCCAAAGAGCACATGATGCAAAGAAAAAAAAGAGGTGCACTGAGGTCGCTGGGTGACTAAGCTAAGCGACACAAGTGTGAGGCACAAACACCTGGCCCATCTAGAAGTGGCATTGCAGTCGCAGACAGGATGGCAGTTTGAAAAACTAGGCCACAAAGAGTACATAATGCAAAGAAAAAAAGAGGTGCAAGATGGAATTGTCCTTGGGCCCTCCCACCCACCCTTGTGTTGTATACACAGGACACGCACACTTTAACAAGCCAATCATTTCAGCAACAGAGTCTGCCACATGACTGTGGCTGAAATTATTGGTTCGTTTGGTCCCCCACAAAACAAGCTGGCAATTAATCTGTCCCTGCACAAACTGGCTTTACAGAGGCAAGAAGTCATCCTCATCGACCGATTCCTTACCCCCTTCAGTTTTGTGTACATCCACATCCTCACAGAGTATTAATTTGTCCCCGCTGGAATCCACCGCCAAAGGTCCCTCTGTACTCTCTGGAGCCTGGTCTTCCCGGAAGAATTGATACTTCAGTTTGATGAACATCATCTTCTCCACATTGTGTGGAAGTAACCTCCTACGCTTATAGCTGACGAGGTTACTGGGTGCACTAAAACTCTTTCGGAGTACACACTGGAGGTGGGGGCAACTTATTTAAAATACAGCCAGTTTGTATAGGGGACTCCAAATTGCCTCTTTTTCCTGCCAGTACAGGTACGGACTGTCTGACATGTCTACTTGGATGCTGTCACCGATGTAATCCTCCACTATTCTTTCAATGGTGAAAGCATCATATGCAGTGACAATAGACATGTCAGAAATTGTAGGCAGGTCCTTCAGTCCGGACCAGATGTCCAAAGTTGGTCCTGCCTGCCCCACATCACTGCCAGCGGGCTGTTTAGGAATTGGATATCTAAGTTGTTTCCTGGCAGCCCCAGTTGTGGGAGAAGCTTCAGCTGACAGTGTTTTCACCATCAGGTCTTTGAACATCTGCAGGCTTCTGTCCGCCAGAAAGAGAGTCACCACGTAGACTTTAAACCTAGGATTGAGCACGGTGGCCTAAATGTAGTGCTCTGATTTCAACAGATTGACCACCCTCGGATCCTGGCAAAGCAAATGAAGGGCTTCATCCACAAGCCTCACATACCAAGCGGAATCGCTCTGTCTTAGTTCCTCCTTCACTTTCTCCAGCTGTTCTGCAATAGTCTGATGAGGGGAATGACCTGATTCAAGCTGGCAGCATCTGAACTGACTTCACGTGTGGCAAGTTCGAAGGGATGGAGAACCTTGCACAGCGTGGAAATCAATGTCCACTGCGCTTGAGTCAGTTGTATACCCCCTCCTTTGCCTATGTCATAGGTGGATGTATAGGCTTGAATGGCCTTTTGCTGCTCCACCATCCTCTGAAGCATACAGAGGGTTGAGTTACACCGCGTTCCAATCTCTTGCTTCAAGTTATGGAAGGGCAGGTTCAAGAGTGTTTGCTGGCGTTCCAGTCTTCGGCACGCAGTCGCTTAATGGCGAAAGTGTCCCGAAATTTTTCGGAACACTGAAAGCATCTCCTGCACAGCCCTGTCATTTCTCAAAAATTCTGCAGCACCAACTTTATTGTGTGAGCAAAACAGTGGACATGCTGAAAATTGCCCTGATTTAATGCCCACACAGTATTGGAGGCGTTGTCTGATGTCACAAATCCCCAGGAGAGTCTAAGTGGTGTAAGCCACTGGGCAATGATTTCTCTTAGTTTCTGTAAGAAGTTGTCGGCGGTTTGCCTCTTACTTAAACCAGTGACACAGAGCGTAGCCTGCCCTGGAGCGAGCTGGCATTTCTGAGATGCTGCTACTGGTGCCGCTGTTGTTGTTGCTGCGCAAGGCGATACATCTACCCAGTGGGCTGTCACAGTCATATGTTCCTTAGTCTGCCCCGTTCCACTTGTCAAAATGTCCGTGGTTAGTGGACAGTGGGTACAAATGCATTTTTTAGGACACTGAGGACAATTTTTCTGACGTCTCTGTACATTCTCTGCATCGCCTGCCTAGTGAAGTGGAATCTAGATTGGATTTGGTACCAGGGACACATTACCTCCATCAATTGTCTAAATCCCACTGCACTAATGGTGGATACTGGATGCACGTCTAACACCAACATAGCTGTCAAGGCCTTAGTTATCCACTTTGCAGCAGGATGACTGCTGTCATATTTCATCTTCCTTGTAAAGGACTGTTGGACAGTCAATTGCTTAGTTGAAGTAGAACAAGTGGTCTTCCGACTTCCCCTCTGGGATGACGGTCGACTCCCAGCGGCAACAACAGCAGCCGCAGCAGCAGCAGTAGGCGTACCACTCAAGGATCCTCCCGATGAATCCCAATTAGAAGAGGACTCGTCAGTCGTGCCAGTGACATGACCTGCAGGACTACTGATGTTCCTGACTGAGGAGGAAATTGACGTTGAGGGAGTTGGTGATGTGGCTTGCAGGAGCTTGGGTACAATGGGAAGAAGGGATTCAGGTGTCAATGGACTGCTTATGCTCTTACCCAAAGTTTCTGACCTTGACAATGACTTCTGATGAATGCGCTGCAGGTGACGTATAAGGAAGGATGTTCCTAGGTGGTTAACGTCCTTACCCCTACTTATTACGGATTGACAAAGACAAAGAAGAAATAATTCCACACCGAAGCGGTGGCTTTTTTGGTATTTTGCCCAGGCATGATAATGGGCTTATTCATCCCACGGACAACAACTGTCTCCCCCGGTGCCTGATTTAAACAAACCACATCACCATCAGAATCCTTGTCAACTTCCTCCTCAGCGCCAGCAACACCCATATCCTCATCTTGGTGTACTTCAACAGTGACATGTCAGATTGTGTTTGGTCTGTGTCCCCGGAGGGGGCGCTAGTGGGTCAGTGGAGGTAGGAGGAAAGAGACGAGGAGGTTGTATCACGTTCTTGCGCATGAGCGCAATGGTATTTTATTCAGCAGATAAGTTTAAACAGAAATGCAGCAGAAATAATATATCAGATGAGAAAACACTTGGAATGATAACAAATAGTCTATGGCAATGGATGATAGGTGACTTGAGAAATCATATCCGGAAATATAAAACAACAGAATGAATGTCAATGAAATGATTCTGGTTTGAAAACCAGAGCAGGGTTTTAAAACAGAGAACTAAGGCAGTTGATGGTTATTGCAAACCTGAGCATAAGCAGGAGACCAACTCACAGTGCAGGTGATGAGGCACTGGCAGCAGCAAGCTGTGTCACAGGTGGAGGAATGAACACACCTGGAGTTTAGTCTTCAACTGCAGGCTGAAGCACACAAGGTGGTGATGAGTGTGAAGCCCAATGCAGGTTGCTGGTATTGCTGAGCCTTGAAGTTCCACGGGAGCAAGCAGAATCACCAGGAGTATAAGTTCTTAGCAGAGAACCAGGAACTCAGGAGAAACAGGAGCCGATCCTTTCATGCAGGTTGTCAGAATGACACAAAGTCCAGGATGCCTGTGAGGTGAAACTGTAGCCTCCTATATACCCCATGGTGTGCAGGGATTGGATGGAGGAAAGGACAGTGGGTGCGGCCACGCACCGGATTGGCCGCAGTATACTAGCTGTTTGGAAACTGTCATGGCGGCGCCCACGCCGCGGCCCAGCGGGGACGCGGCGCGCACACGCCCGCTGGCTCAGGAGCGCTCCCAGGACCCTGATGATGTCCCATGGCAGGGGCATAGGCGACAGGTGACCGCAGGGAGCCAGGACGGAGTCCGCAGCGGCGGACGGACGCCAGTCTGGTAAGTCGATTCCTGACAGTACCCCCTCCTTTAGGGGTGGACACCGAACACCCACGTGGTTTGGAGGGATGAGTGCTGTGGAAGACACGGACCAACCTAGGAGCATGGACATCAGATGAATTCACCCAGCTTCTCTCCTCTGGGCCATAACCGAACCAATCGACCAGGTACTGGAGACGTCCATACCGGCAACGAGAGTCCAGAATCTTGTTGATCTCAAATTCCACGCCCCGCTGAGTTCGAACCTTGGGACCTACTGGAAGAGTATTCTGAAAGCGGTTTAGGATTAGAGGTCTGAGGAGAGAAATGTGAAAGGCATTAGAAATACGAAGTGAAGGTGGTAATTTCAACTTGTAAGCCACTGGGTTGATGACACTCTCAATAGGGTAAGGACCAATGAAGCGTGGTGCAAACTTCATGGATGGGACCCTGAGACGAAGGTTGCGGGTTGATAACCAAACCCTGTCCCCCGGTTTCAAATGGGGAACCGCACGTCTCTTGCGGTCGGCGTAGATCTTGTATCGACTGGAGGCTTTTTTGAGGGAAACATGAATTCTTTTCCAAATGGAGGAAAACTGAGTCAGAGCAGTAGTGGCAGCAGGAACATCCATGTGAGGGAGTTCTTGGAATTCAGGTACTCGGGGATGTTGCCCATAGACTGCAAAGAATGGTGTCGTTTCTGTAGCAGTGTGGTAACGAAAGTTATGGGCAAACTCGGCCCATGGGAGCAGATTGAACCAATCATCCTGGGAGGATGTCACATATAACCTTAGAAAAGTCTCAAGTTCTTGATTGACTCTCTCTGTCTGCCCATTCGTCTGAGGATGGTATGATGACGAGAATTTCAATTTTATCTGCATGGCAGAACAGAGGGCCCTCCAAAACCTCGCTACAAACTGTACCCCCCGATCAGATATTATTTCGGAGGGTAAACCGTGTAAACGGAAGATCTCCTGTAGGAAGATCTGGGCAAGTTTCGGGGCAGAAGGGAGACCCTGGAGAGGAACGAAATGAGCCATCTTGGAAAATCTGTCCACTACAACCCAAATAGTGTTATGTCCCTGAGAAGGTGGAAGATCAGTGATAAAATCCATTGATAGGTGAGACCAAGGACGATTAGGGACAGATAAGGGTTGTAACTGACCTGCTGGAGACTGACGAGGAGTCTTGTGCTGCACACATTTCGGACAGGATGCCACGAAATCCTGGATGTCCACTTTCATCTTCGGCCACCAATATGACGCAGAAAGGAACTTGAATGTCTTCAGGACACCAGGATGACCAGTGAACTTGGATTGGTGGGCCCAAGCTAGCAACTTGGGACGGAGTTCTGGGGAAACAAAAGTCTTACCCGGAGGTGGAGCTGGAGAGACTTGAGAGGCAGCGAAAACCACGGGACTCAGGATGGAATGTGGCACAGAGTCAGATGTTCCCTCTTCTGATTCCATGGACCGGGATAATGCGTCGGCTTTCACATTCTGTGAACCTGGGCGGAAATGAAGCCTAAAATTAAAACGTGAGAAAAACATAGCCCACCTGGACTGGCGAGGGTTAAGGCACTGAGCTGCCTTTAGGTATAGCAGGTTTTTATGATCCGTGAAGATGTTAAACGGATGTTTAGCCCCTTCTAGGAGATATCTCCATTCCTCGAGAGCCAGTTTGATTGCCAGTAACTCTTGATCTCCCACGGAGTAGTTAGCTTCTGCGGGAAGAAACTTGCGAGAAAAGAATCCACAAGGGTGAACTTTCCCATCAGATCCCTTCTGGGAGAGAACAGCTCCAACCCCAACTGTAGAGGCATCTACCTCCAACTCGAACGGCCTGTTGACATCTGGCTGTGACAGCACTGGAGCAGACATAAAGGCTAGCTTGATCTTCCGGAAGGCTGCCAAGGCTTCTTCTGACCAGTTGGAATGATCTGCCCCTTTCCGAGTCAGGTTGGTAATAGGAGCGATGAGAGTGGAGAATCCTCGAATAAATTTTCTATAATAGTTGGCAAAACCCAGGAACCGCTGGATAGATTTGAGGGAGTTTGGAATGGACCAATTGGCAATGGCTTCCAATTTTGCCGGGTCCATCTGAAGATCCGATCCGGAAATTATATACCCCAGGAAGGGTATAGAGGGAACTTCGAAGGTACATTTAGATAATTTCCCGTAGAGACGGTTCTCACGAAGACGTCGGAGAACTTCACAGACTTGTAGGCGATGAGATGGAAGGTCTTGAGAAAAGATAAGAATATCATCTAAGTAAACAACAAGGTACTTATACAGGACATCACGAAAGATCTCGTTCACGAAGTGTTGGAATACTGCTGGAGCATTACTTAACCCAAATGGCATTACCAGGTATTCATAATGGCCATCTCGAGTGTTGAAGGCTGTCTTCCACTCGTCACCACTCCGGATTCTGATGAGATTATAGGCACCGCGGAGATCTAACTTGGTGAAGATGCGAGCCCCCTTAACTCTATCAAAAAGTTCGGTAATAAGTGGTAGAGGATAACTATTCTTGATGGTAATGTCATTGAGACCCCGATAGTCGATGCATGGACGTAATCCACCATCCTTCTTTTTGACGAAGAAGAAACCTGCACCAGCGGGTGATGATGACGGACGGATGAATCCTTTCTGAAGATTCTCTCTGATGTAATTACTCATCGCCTCTGTTTCAGGAACAGACAAAGGGTAGGTGCGCCCCCTGGGTGGCTTCTTGCCAGGAAGGAGATCGATGGGACAATCCCATTCCCTATGGGGCGGCAGGATATCAGCAGCCTTTTCACAGAAGACGTCTGCGAAGTCTTGATAAGCTGCTGGGAGTGTTAGCTGTGACTTTACTTCGGTAGACTTGATGGGACACACTTGGGCTAAGCAGGAATGATGACAGTGTGAACTCCATGAGGTAAGCTGCAACGTTGTCCAGTCGAACTGTGGGTTATGTAGTTGAAGCCAAGGCATGCCCAAGACAATTTCCTGGGTGGCTTGAGGGATGACCAGGAACTTGATCACTTCTGAATGGAGAAATCCAACTCCCAGAACCACTGGGGTAGTTTGATGTGAAATGTTCCCTTTAGAGATTCTACTACCATCCACAGCAGTAATGTATACAGGATAAGAGAGTTCACAGGTAGACAAGCAAAATTTGTTTACCGCAGCTTGGGTGATAAAATTTCCTGCAGCACCGCAGTCCACTAATGCTGACGCAGACTGGAGCCCAACGGAAGTTTCTAGCGTCACTGGAAGAATGAGATCTTGTTGAGAAGGAGCTTGACTGAATGATCCTAACTTGACTCCTCCCTTACAAGTCAGGATCTGGCGTTTCCCGAACGCATCGTGCAGGAGTTAATTTGATGACCCGCAGCAGCACAGTATAGGCAAAGCCTCTCTCGTATTCTTCTTGCCCGCTCCTCAGGGGTTAGGCGGGACCTATTTACCTGCATAGGCTCGTCAGAAGAAGGAGGCTGAAACTGTACAGAAGGTATGAACCTTACTCTGCGAGGCTCACTCCGAGCACGTTCATTATTGCGTTCGCGGATGCGAGAGTCCAGCTTTATACACAGGGAGATCAAGTCAGACAGTTGAACAGGAATGTCACGGGTTGTCAGTTCGTCCTTGATCCGATCCGAAAGTCCGTGCCAGAAGGTTGCTACCAGAGCTTGGTTGTTCCATTGGACTTCTGCAGCCAACGTCTGGAACTGGATGACATATTGTCCCATGCTTCGGTTACCTTGACGAAGTTGGATCAGGTCTGCCGAAGCTGATGTTGCACGACCAGGCTCGTCAAAGATCCGTCTAAAGGTTGACACGAAGTCTGAGTAGTTATTGATCAGAGGGTCAGCACGTTCCCACAGAGGAGACACCCAATTCAGAGCAGAT
Organism: Pseudophryne corroboree; assembly: GCF_028390025.1. Taxonomy (NCBI): domain Eukaryota; kingdom Metazoa; phylum Chordata; class Amphibia; order Anura; family Myobatrachidae; genus Pseudophryne; species Pseudophryne corroboree. Next base: position 469,440,443 of record NC_086447.1, on the reverse strand, counting down.
CCAGAGAGCAAGGAAATGATGTAGGCAACCTTGGACCTTGGTGTAGGAAAGTTATGTGGTAATAACTCAAACTGTATTTCGCACTGATTAAGAAACCCGCGACATAATTTAGGACTGCCATCATATTTGCTCGGCACGGGCAGGTGCAGACGTGACACTGGAGCTGATGCAGCCGACATAGAAGAACTTACAGCACTGGCAGGTGCTGGGGTAACAGTAGGTGAGAGTACACTTGGCAGGGACTGCTGCAGTGTATCCAATCGGGAGGACATCCCTTGTAGAAAGTGAAGCATCTGCTGCTGCGCAACCTCTTGACCATCCAGACGGGAGACCAGATTTTGCAAGGCCTCTGACCCCACACTCCGTCCACCATCCGAGTCCATCGATCCTGGACTTACTGTCAGATTGTGTTTGGTCTGTGTCCCCGGAGGGGGCGCTAGTGGGTCAGTGGAGGTAGGAGGAAAGAGACGAGGAGGTTGTATCACGTTCTTGCGCATGAGCGCAATGGTATTTTATTCAGCAGATAAGTTTAAACAGAAATGCAGCAGAAATAATATATCAGATGAGAAAACACTTGGAATGATAACAAATAGTCTATGGCAATGGATGATAGGTGACTTGAGAAATCATATCCGGAAATATAAAACAACAGAATGAATGTCAATGAAATGATTCTGGTTTGAAAACCAGAGCAGGGTTTTAAAACAGAGAACTAAGGCAGTTGATGGTTATTGCAAACCTGAGCATAAGCAGGAGACCAACTCACAGTGCAGGTGATGAGGCACTGGCAGCAGCAAGCTGTGTCACAGGTGGAGGAATGAACACACCTGGAGTTTAGTCTTCAACTGCAGGCTGAAGCACACAAGGTGGTGATGAGTGTGAAGCCCAATGCAGGTTGCTGGTATTGCTGAGCCTTGAAGTTCCACGGGAGCAAGCAGAATCACCAGGAGTATAAGTTCTTAGCAGAGAACCAGGAACTCAGGAGAAACAGGAGCCGATCCTTTCATGCAGGTTGTCAGAATGACACAAAGTCCAGGATGCCTGTGAGGTGAAACTGTAGCCTCCTATATACCCCATGGTGTGCAGGGATTGGATGGAGGAAAGGACAGTGGGTGCGGCCACGCACCGGATTGGCCGCAGTATACTAGCTGTTTGGAAACTGTCATGGCGGCGCCCACGCCGCGGCCCAGCGGGGACGCGGCGCGCACACGCCCGCTGGCTCAGGAGCGCTCCCAGGACCCTGATGATGTCCCATGGCAGGGGCATAGGCGACAGGTGACCGCAGGGAGCCAGGACGGAGTCCGCAGCGGCGGACGGACGCCAGTCTGGTAAGTCGATTCCTGACATGACATCTTCAATTTGAATATCAGAAACTATACTGTGGGTGCTCCTTCCAGCACTTGCAGAGGGCGTGCAAATGGTGGAAGGAGCCACCTCTTCCCGTCCAGTGTTGAGAAGGTCAGGCATCACAACCGCCGACACACTTCGGCTCTCCTTGGGGATTTGTGATACCATCTTAGAACACACACTTCTTTGCTGTGCTTTTGCCAGCTTAACTCTTTTCATTTTTCTAGCAAGAGGATGAGGGCTTCCATCGTCATGATAAGCTGAACCACTAGTCATGAACATAGGCCAGGGCCTTAGCCGTTCCTTGCCACTCTCTGTCGTAAATGGCATATTGGCAAGTTTACGTTTCTCCTCAGACGATTTAAATTTCTTTTTTTGAGTCATTTTATTGAACTTTGGCTATTTGGATTTTACATGCCATCTACTATGACATTGGGCATCGGCCTTGGCAGACGACATTGATGGCATTTCATCATCTATGTCATAACTAGTGGCAGCATCTTCAGCACTAGGAGGAAGTGGTTCTTGATATTTCCCTATTTTATCCTCCAAATTTTTGTTCTCCATTATTTTTCTGGAGTTATATAACAATATGTGGCACAGGAGAGCGTACCCCTAAACCACATATACAGCAAAGCCTGTAAAAATTATTTAGATAATAACCCTTTTATTTGGAGTTATTATAATAATATGCAGCACAGGAGAGTATACCCCTAAACCACACACACACAGCAAATCCTGTAAAAATTATTTGGCTAATAACCCTTTTATTTGGAGTTATTAAAATGCAGCACAGAGGAGCATACCCCTACACCACGCAGGGCAAACCCTGTAAAAGTTATTTGGATTAAATATTAATAACCCCTTTATTTGGAGTAAATAATATACAGCACAGGACAGCACCACTGGAGTTATACGGCAGTACCACTCTAGTTATACAAAAGTACCCCTGGACTTATACGGTAGTACCGCTGGACTTATCTGGCAGCACCACTGGACTGGACTTATACGGAAGCACACTGGACTTGACTTATATGGCAGCACCACTGGACTGGACTTATACAGCAGCACCACTGGACTTATGGCAGCACAGGACACCACCACTGGTCTGATGCAGCACCACTCGACTGTACTTATACAGTAGCACCACTGGACTTATTGCAGCACAGGACACCACCACTGGAGTGACTGGACTGATGCAGCACAAGACACCACCACTGGACTAATGCAGCACAAGACAGCACCACTGAACTGGACTTATACAGCAGAACTGGACTTATGGCAGCACAGGACACCACCACTGTGACTGGACTGATGCAGCACAAGACACCACCACTGGACTGAAGCAGCACAAGACAGCACTACTGGAATGATATAAAAGAGCAGGTATCCACCCCACGTGCCACGCTACTTTCCCACACAGACACTGAGGAGACACATCCTCTCGCTGCACTCTCCAGGATTGGAGTGAAGATAGCGGGGCGGGAGGCGCAAAATATACAAAGTCCGAATCTTGCAAGAATCTGACAGCGGGTTGATGACGTTTTGCCTCGTTCTGGTTTCCGAGTCTGGCAGGAAGTCCCGACCCCAGCTCGGAACCGGGCTCAGAGCGTGAAGTTCTCAGGGAACCGAACCCGGTCATCTGAACATGTGTTACATAAATTTTCACCATTGGGTGGTACATAGGGGCCCTAACAAACTTATAGGTGGTACATAGGGGCCCCAACAAACTTATGCCTCGGGGCCTACAATATATATATATATATATATATATATATTTTTATATATATATATATATATATATATATATACATACAGTATTTATGTTAATTGGGGGTACTGTGTCGCGTAATGTGTACTAGCAGCCCTACAATGTGACATAATGTGAACTAGTGCACTACTTTGGTTCATAAAATAAACTGGGGCACTAATATGGGGCATAACATTAACTAAGGCACTACTGCTTTACAGAAAATGAAGTATGGCACTAATATGGCATACCTCCCAACATGACCCTCTCCAGGAGTGACAGCATACTCTGTTCCTGGACTTCCCGCTTAATGTATGATTGCCATCACCTGTTGTGAACAGGTTAATGGATAAGAAAGGTGTTTCAGCACAGATGATGGCAATCATAAATTAAGATGGAAGTCCAGGAGCAGAGCATTCTGTCCCTCCTGGAGAGGGTCATGTTGGGAGGTATGATATAGGGCATAAAATAACAACTGCTGTGGAAATGTATCTATCTAAAAGCACTGGGACAGGGGCCCCCTGAAAATGCTACTATGGGGCCCACAAAGTTCTGGCTACGCCCGTGCCTGAGAGCCACATGGGGTGGATCGGAGCCTCATCAATAACAGATACCTCAATAAGATGTTTGTTGCTCGGGGTATGCTCAAAATGTCAAGTGTGGTTGTGGGACTCCTATATACAGTAGATTCCAGGAACAAAAGATAGATGAATGGCTGAACATCTTTACGTACTGTGCTGTTGATCTTGCATTCCTGCCCACTGGTAGTATGTTCTCTGGTATATAGTGTGGCTGCACCGATGATCTTAATAAGCAATCTATACACAGGTCAGTGTCAGTGCTGAAGAGGGTGAACAGGACTGTGGGCCTTATTCAGAGGTGGACTTTAAGCAGTAGCGACAGCGACTTTTGTCGCAGCGGCTGACAGATTAAAGTTCAGATGGGTCTGAAGCTGAAATTTGTGAAAGGTCTGTTGTGTGCTGCCGCATGGTGTGTGACCAATATTGGGGAGGGAGGGGGGCGTTTTCTGAGGGCGGGACTACTGCTATTGGGGTGTGGCCTGTACAGGGAGAGTTGGGTGTGGCTAGCACCGAGGAGGGAATAGCTAGCGCCTACCTTCAGCAATTTCAGGGTGGGATGCACTAATGGGAAAATGCGGTAAAACAAATTGCTGGGTTTTACCGCATTTTCCGTTTGCACTAACCACCAGCTGCCGGGTTTCCGATGCGGAGGGTAATGCCAGCAAAAGGATCCCTCCCAGCATGCCTCACGGCCACCGCGTCTCTGCGCATGCACAGATGGACTCTCGGGTCATGAACCCGGAAGTCCATGGAAAGGAGCACATCTCGAAGGACAGCTTTTATCGGAAGAGCTGTCCTTCGCAATACCAATCGCATATGTTAGTGCATATGCGATTGGTATCGGTGCAATGATCGGCGATGTATGGTGGAATGTACACCGCAAGATTAGTACATCCTGCACACAATCTCCCTCCGCTCCATAGTCCTTCCACATGCCTGTATGTGTTTTATTGGTATAACCCCCATATCTTGATTTTGTTGCACAAAGCCTCCTCACTATATGTTTTGTATTGTGCTACCTCTCAGCTGTATATTCTGTACTTTCCCTTTTGCCCCCTTCATCTGTACAGGATGTCCTGCATTGTGTTACCCCCTGTCCCCAACTGTTTGTCCTACATTGTGGTGTCTCCTTCCTTCATCTATAAGTCCTGCAATGTGTTGCTTGTCCCCCCCAACTGTATGTCCTACATTGTGCTGTCTGTGTCCCCCATCCGTATGTCCTGTATTGTGCTGTCCGTCCATCACCATATGTATGCCCTGCATTTTGCCCCATCCCCCATCTGTATGTCCTGCATTGAGCTATCCGACCCGCCATAAGTATGTACTGCTTTGTGCTGTCTACCCCTCTCCCCATCTGTAATGATTGCTTAGTGGTGTCTGTCCCACTATATGTATGTCCTGCAATGTGCTGTCCGCCTCCACCCCATCTGCATATCCTGCATTGTGCTGCCAGCCCCATTCCCCAGCTGTATGCATTCCATTGTGCTGTCTGTATCCCCATACATACTGTATATCCTGCTTTGTGCTGTCTGCCTCCTCCTCATTTGTATATCCTGCATTGTACTCTCCATCATCTGCCTTCTGTGTCTTGTATTGTCCCTTCCCCCATGCTCTCTATTTCTTGTATTGTTCATATCACCACCCCACCCCATGTCTTGTATTGTCCCTATCCACTATATCTTTGTATTGTCCCCCTCTCTGCCCTGTGTCTTGTATGTCCACCCCCTCCCCTGCTCTCTATATCTTGCATTGTTTCCACCCCCCTGCCCCAATTCTTGCATTGCATTTTCCATTCTGCCTGTCCTGTCCACAGGGAAACTACCTCCGTTTTTCATGTGCTCTTGTACTCCAACTCTGCACTGCCCCTATGATATAATCCCTGATGTCCGCACTGTTGTCTGGACATTGTGGGCTAGATGCGTCATCGCTTGAAGAGTGATAAAATGGAGAGAGAAAAAGTACCAGCTAATCATCTCCTAACTGACATGTCACAGGCTGTGTTTGAAAAATGACAGGAGGTGATTGGCTCACGCTTTCTCACTCTCCATTTTATCACTTTCCAAGCGATGATGCATCTAGCCCTGTGTGTCCCTGCTGCTTCTGGCTAATAGTACCCGGATGTGCCCACTTTTCAGAGCAGAAAACAGCTTCTGGTTTGAGCGAAAGCACGGCTAGGGGCCGTCACTGTGACCTGGCCCAGCCATCAATGTAAGTCGGCCCAGCCACAGGGTTAGCGGACCTTGGGACCAGCTCAGCCAGCAGTGTGATCAGGTGCAGCCAGCTCAACAGAGGGGTGAAAGGAGGTCAGTGGGGGGACAACAGAAGAGGCCCAGCAGGGACATATATATATATATATAGATATAGATATACTAGGTGGCCCTACGGGTGCTCTACACACTGTCGGAAGGGGCTACGCCCCCTTAACCCTGGCAAGCCACGTGCAACATTTTTTTTGTTATATGGAGTATTACCTCCAATCATAATTTTGTGAGTGGTGAAATATTGCACGGACAGAGGGCGTGCGATGGTTAAGGGGCCGTAGCCCCTTGCGATGGCGTGAACAGCGCATGCAGGGCACGACGAATCACCTAGTAGGTGCTGTGGTTGGGGGAGTGATGGGTGCGGGGGTGATGCGGATGGTGGAGCGGGTAGGGGAGGGATGATTACGGTGGTGCCGTGGTTGGTGGAGGGCCAGGTGTGGAGGTTCCGCGGGTGGTGGAGGGGCGGGTGTGGTGGTGCCGCGGGTGGAGAAGGGGCACTGTATATACATCATACCATTCACACATGAATCACTGTTCACATACCCCATGCACACACTATACACAATACACCACACACACTGAAGCTGTAGCAGCAGCAGTGCTGTAGTGAACCGGATTCGCACTCCCTCACACTTGCTGTTGGTGCTGCTGTTGCTGTCCGGGTAATGGCGGCGGGGGTTCACAGTCAGGGTTGCGCCTAGGCTGCAGCAGCAGCAGGTGACAGGTGGGAAGGCGCCGGGCAGTGACATACACAGGGCGCGCCTCCTGCAGCTGACAGAGACTCATGCAAGGGGATACGGGGATCCTTGGTGGCCGCAGCAACCGTGGTAGGTGGCCACATCCTCCGCCTCATGGCATCCTGTGGCCAGGCTCAGCCATCCTCCTTACCGCAGCACAGGAGTTGGAAACCGTAGGGAGGATGACGCGTACAGCAGGGAATATGGTGGCAGGGCTGCCACCAGAAGTTTGACCAAATAGCCACCACCCACAAACTGCCCTATAGACACACACACGCTGCCCCATAGCCACACGCACACTGCCCCATAGCACCCCACCACACACACACACACAGCCCCATAGCCCTACACAGGGCTGCCATCAGAATTTCTGGGGCCCATACTGACCAAATAGGCAAAAATAATATTTTATATATATATATATATATATATATATATATACGTAGGATTACCCAGGGTAATTATATGGTGGCCCCTCAGCAGGAAGGCAGTATTTCAGACAGCAAGATGATGGCGACGGTCTGATCCCTACACTTTCCCCCCACGGCTCCCTTCTCACCTGGAGGGGAAGGTCCACACCTGAGGAAGCGGACATATACAGATTGTGTGGCCATCCTGCAGAGGTAAATAATAGTCCAGTCCTGGTGGTCTCCACTGGAGGGGTAGGCCCTGAGCTGAAATAGAACCGATCCCCAAGCTCTGAGCACTCCTCGGATCACCTGGCAGACGGAGCAGCTCCAGAACAGAGGAGGTGGCTGGGAAGGAGAGTGGGCGGCAGGATGGCGTGCCGCGCTGCATGTCCATCTGAGCTGTTCATTTCCCTATACCCGGCACAGCCAACCGAGGGTCCAGTGGTGGATGCAGGAGGAGGGCCAACAGCGATGTTCTGATGGCAGCCTCTCAGCAGTGCGGAGGTTGTGCACGGTGGCGGCCGGCCTACGTGATGATCCCTCCGCTCCATCAGTGAGGACTGGCCGGGCTTGGCTCACACCATTGCGGGGGGAGGAAATGGTGCTCTGTCCCTGTAGTGCTGGTGGCGGCGGGGGAACTCCATGGGTTACCGCAAGTGTGTGGCCGGGGATGGGAACTCTGTAAGCATGTGACCATCCCCCGTCCCCACCACACTTGTTTTCAGTAGCAGGTGGTGGCTGATGGCCCGGGCCCTCCACTCTCTGTCAAAGTAGCCGGATGCTGGACAGTTGGGCCCCCAGCACCCACCTGACGGCGGCCCGTCATGGCGGAGAGATATTTGACCAGATCTGTGAGTCTATGGCTGTGACTAGCGTTAGCCACACAGTCACAGAGTGACAGATCTGGACTATTATATAGGACATATATATATATATATATATATATATATATATATATATATATATATACATATATATATACATACATATACAGGTTGAGTGTCCCATATCCAAAATGCTTGGGACCAGAAGTATTTTGGATATCGGATTTTTCTTTATTTTGGAATAATTGCATACTATAATGAGACATCATGGCGAATGGACCCAAGCCTATGCACAGAATGCATTTATGTTTCATATACACCTTATATACACAGCCTGAAGGTCATTTTAGACAATATTTTTAATAACTTTGTGTATTAATCAAAGTTTGTGTACATACACACAATTCATGTATGTTTCATATACACATTATACACACAGCCTGAAGGTCATTTAATACAATATTTTTAATAACCTTGTGGATTAAACAAAGTTTGTGTACAATGAGCTATCAGAAAACAAAGGTTTCACTATCTCAATCTCACTCAAACAATTCCGTATTTTGGAATATTTCTTATTTCGGAATATTTGGATATGGGATACTCAGCCAGTACACACACACACACACACACACACACACACACACACACACACACACACACACACACACACACACACACACACACACACACATATATATATTCACACATATATACTATACAATATATATCTATAGTTTATATATACTGTATATATATATATATATATATATATATATATATATAGCACTGTATATCTGTGCATATTTATAAATTCTTATATATGTAAACATTATGAATATTATAGTTTGTGTCCCTATATCTTTACTAAGAGTGCCTCAGCCTGCCCATAACTGTATTAGAGCAGCAGTGCTAATACAGTCCAAGGTTTCATGCTTCACCTCAGATACCCTGCCGCAGCCAACCGGTTCACCTTCACGGAGCTGTTGCACTTTCTGTCAGACAGGCCAGCCTGGAATGCATTTGTTGCGGAAACTGGGGCCGGGCGCCGTAGTGGCGGGGACTTTGCGAAGTTGCAATGCATGATGTCACCTGGTGGGGAGGAGTCACCGAGTCACAGTGTATGCAGCGCAGGGAGGGCTGGGAAAGCCTTCTACTGAGCTACCATCATAGACAAAGCGTATATGCCACCAGCATCATTTGATCCACCTGCGCCGCAGCCAGGGGAGGGGAGTCTCGGGTGTTGAGGCTGGAGGGGGCTTAGGATGCTGCAGGGCAGGTGGCAGTAGAAGGAAAAATTCCTGTTTACAGCAGCAACAATATCTGCACATGCTGTGGACCTATTTTGGGGAGTGGGACTGGAGCTCAAGCTCCATCAGCCCCATTGTTAATCCGGCCCTGTCGCAGCCATGTCGCTATTATGGCAATTGATAGGCTGTCTATTGAGATGACTACCAGCTGCAGCTCTAATCCACCATGGAGCACACTAAGGTTCACCAGCGGGTGTTCATCAGCCAAGCCTAAGGTTTCTCTGAAAGTCTGACGGTATTTTGCCAAAAGGACCAGAGGAGCTGTGTTTTCTGACAGTCCCTGACACCAGCACACCACCATCAGGCCCACTAACTACAGCCACCACCCCCTGTTGCCATCTAAGAATGCCTATCAGAACTGCATGATCTCCATGCATTTCCTATCTGTGTTTACCAGTGGTGACCATCAGGACTTAGGAGCTATGCATCTTCGATGCATGCACATAAGTAAAACATTGAGTGCTTGTGCACAATGTTTTTCTTGCATCCGGCCTTGTGTTTACGACCTAGTGAATGAAGGATCACAAGTTATTGTTTTATTATATTTTGTAACTCATTCAGTGTGCTTAGCATGTTTAGATGATCATATAATATGTATAAAAAAACCGAACATATCTTGTAAAATCCAAGCCGTTCCAAACATCAGAGATCCAAGTCTTTCCGAGCCCTGGCTTGGGTTTTTCCATCTGGCTCAGATTCCAAATCACGGCAAAGTGTGGGGCGCAGCCGTGGCATGAGGGGGTGTGGCATGGGCCAGTTACACCAAATGGGACAGGCCCAACCCCTGCTACACTTTGCTGAGATTACCGACGCTGCAAGTGCAAATTGGACCTCCTGCGGGACAGCGCCAGCTGCGGGGAACTTCCGGGGACTGTGGTTGGGGGAGTCCAGCCGGGAGACCTGCCCACTCTTTCGGGAGGCCGGGAGCAATGCCAGGAGCAATGTCCATCCTGAGTGGCTGTTCAGTGTCCATCTCTGAGGTGCAGTGTCCATCTCAGAGTGGCTGAGCGCTGTCGATCTTTGAATGGCTGAGCGCTACTCAATTTACGGGAGCCTCCTAAGCATTCCTGGAGAGTAGGCAAGTATGGCTTTACGGTGTCTGTCTCAGAATGCCTTTGCAGTGTTTGTCTCAGAGTGGCTTTGTGGTGTCCATCTCAGAGTGGCTGAGCAGTGTCTATCTCAGAGTGGCTTTGCGGTGTCCATCTCAGAGTGGCTTTGTGGTGTCCATCCAAAAGTGGCTGTGCTGTGTCCATCTACAAGTGGCTGTGCTGTGTCTATCTAAGTGGCTGTGCTGTGTCCATCTAAGTGGTTGTGCTGTGTCCATCTAAGTGGTGGTGCTTTGTCCATCTAAGTGACTGTGTGGTGTCCATCTCAGTGGTACTGCACTGACACCGCAGGCCCCACCCAAGCACTGGGTTAAAAAAAGTTGAAATCTGGTCAGGTCTAAAAGAATTACCCAAAAATAGTGACACCTCGACCATAACTCCATCTAATATGTTACCATACAAAGAATGGTGGAAAGTTATTTTAATGACAGCATACAAACAGGCATATCACAGAGTACCTCTGACTACTGGAAGGAAAAAAGGGAATTTGGAGGCCCTTGTACAAACTGGCTTTGCATTACTTAAGCTGCCCTCTCTCCAGTGTGTGCTCAGAAAGAGTTTTCAGCACAGCCAGGAACCTTGTCAGCAATCGGCATTGTAGGCTACTTCCTCAAAGTGTATAAAAGATGATGTTCACCAATACGAACTACAAATTCCACAAGGAAGACCTTTGCCGGCAATTACCTCAAAGTACAGAGACTTCTGTAATGGTGGATTCAATGGGGGATTAGTTGATATTGTGTGAGGAGGATGCAGTAAGGTTATTGGCAATCGGGATCCCCGTGTTCAGGGAACTGATTCCCGACACCCGCTGGTATCCCGACATCATATGTATCCCGTGTGAGGATGATGTACACACTAATGAGGATGAGGATGGAAATGCAATGACATTTTGGCACTGTAGAGCTGTTAGCCTGGCTGCCTTAAGCCCATTTGTAGCTTGTTTTGTGGGGGCCCAAACAAACCAAGCTTTTCAGTCACAAAAGTGGCTGTCCCTGTCGCTGAAGTGCTTGATTTGTTAAACTGTGCATGTCCTTTTTAATATCCATCAAAATGGTGGTTGGCGGGCCCAAGGACAATTCCATCTTGCACCACTTTTCATTTTTGCCACTGCTGAATGGCAGTGTTTCATAGTTGTGCTATAAACTGCTGTGTGTTTGTGCCTCTGCTTTGTTACTTAGTAACCAGCCAGTTTGTTGCAGCCTTTAGCCTAAAGCGAATGAAAGCAATATTGTGAGCTGTGAAGGGGTCAAAATTCACTGGAAATTAGAGATGTGCGGCTGGCACTTTTCGTGTTTTCTGTTTTGGTTCTAATTCCAATTCGTATTTTGGTTTTCGCTTGGTTTTGCCAAAACCTCCCTTTCGTGTTTTGCTTTTGGTTTTGGATGATTTAAAAAAAAAACACAGCTAAATCACAGAATTTGGGGGTAATTTTGCCCCTACTGTATTATTAACCTCAATAACATTAATTTCCACTCATTTCCAGTCTATTCTGAACACCTCACAATATTGTTTTTAGGCCTTAAAACTGAACCGAGGTAGCTGTATGACTAAGCTAAGTGAAACAAGTGTGCGGCACAAACACCTGGCCCATCTAGGAGTGGCACTGCAGTTGCAGACAAGATGGCACTATTCAAAACTAGTCCCCAAACAGCACATGATGCAAAGAAGAAAAGAGATGCAATGAGGTAGCTGGATGGCCAAGCTAAGTGACACAACTGTGCGGCACAAACACCTGGCCCATCTAGGAGTGGCACTGCAGTTACACACAGGATGGCACTTAAAAAAACTAGTCCCAAAACAGCACATGATGCAAAAAGAAAAAGAGGTGCAGGATGGAATTGTCCTTGGGTCCTCCCACCCACCTTTATGTTGTATAAACAGGACATGCACACTTTAACAAACCAATCATTTCAGCGACAGGGTCTGCCACACGACTGTGACTGAAATGACTGGTTTGTTTGGACCCCCACCAAAAAAGAAGCAATAAATCTCTCCTTGCACAAACTGGTTCTACAGAGGCAAGATATCGACCTCATCCTCTGATTCCTCACCCCTTTCACTGTGTACATCCTCCTCAAAGAGTATTAATTCGTCCCCACTGGAATCCACCATCACAGGTTCCTGTGTACTTTCTGGAGGCAATTGCTGGTAAATGTCTTCCCGGAGAAATGTATAATTAATTTTGATTAACATCATCTTCTCCACATTTTGTGTAAGTAACCCCCTACGCCGATCGCTGACAAGGTTACCGGCTGCACTAAACACTCTTTCGGAGTACACACTGGAGGGGGGGCAAGTTAGCTAAAATAAAGACAGTTTGTGCAAGGGCATCCAAATTGCCTCTTTTTCCTGACAGAATACATACGGACTGTCTGACATGCCTACTTGGATGCTGTCACTCATATAATCCTCCACCATTCTTTCAATGGTGACAGAATCATATGCAGTGACAGTAGACATGTCAGTAATCGTTGGCAGGTCCTTCAGTCTGGACCAGATGTCAGCTTTCGCTCCTGACTGCCCTGCATCACCGTCAGTGGGGGGGCTAGGAAATCTTATCCTTTTCCTTGCAGCCCAAGTGGCGGGAGAAATTGAAGGACAAGCTGTTGACGGGTCATGTTCCACTTGAGTTGACAATTTACTGACCAGCAGGTCTTTGCACCTCTGCACACTTGTGTCTGCCGGAAAGAGAGATACAACGTAGGCTTTAAAACTAGGATCGAGCACGGTGGCTAAAATTTAGTGCTCTGATTTCAACAGATTGACCACCCTTGAATCCTGGCAAAGCGAATCCTCAAGTCCCACATACTTTGCAGAATCGCTCCATCTTAGCTCCTCCTTCAATTTCTCCAGCTGCTTCTGCAAAAGCCTGATGAGGGGAATGACCTGACTCAAGCTGGCAGTGTCTGAACTGACTTCACTTGTGGCAAGTTCGAAGGGTTGGAGAACCTTGCACAAGACGGAAATCATTCTCCACTGCGTTTGAGTCAGGTGCATTACCCCTCCTTTGCCTATATAGTAGGTGGATGTATAGGCTTGAATGGCCTTTTGCTGCTCATCCATCCTCTGAAGCATATAGAGTGTTGAATTTCACCTCGTTACCACCTCTTGCTTCAGTTGATGGCGGGGCAGGTTCAGGAGTGTTTGCTGGCGCTCCAGTCTTTGGCATGCAGTGGCAGAATTCCGAAAGTGGCCCGCAATTTTTCGGGCCACCGACCACATCTCCTGCACACCCCTGTCATTTTTCAACAAATTCTGCACCACCAAATTAATTGTATGTGCAAAACATGGGACATGCTGCAATTTGTCCAGATGTAATGCACGCACAATATTGGTGGCGTTGTCCAATATCACAAATCCCCAGGAGAGTCCAATTGGGGTAAGCCATTCTGCGATGATGTTCCTCAGTTTCTGTAAGAGGTTGTCAGCTGTGTACCTCTTAAGGAAAGTGGTGATACATAGCGTAGCCTACCTAGGAACGAGTTGGCATTTGCGAGATGCTGCTACTGGTGCCGCTGCTGTTGTTGCTGTGGGAGGCCATACATCTACCCAGTGGGCTGTTACAGTCATATAGTCCTTAGTCTGCCCTATTCCACTTGTCCACATGTCCGTGGTTAAGTGGACACTGGATACAACCGAATATTGTAGGACACTGGTGACTCTTTTTCTGACGTCTATATACATTCTCGGTATCGCCTGCCTAGAGAAGTGGAACCTAGATGGGATTTGATACCAGGGACACAGTACCTCAAACAATTCTCTAAGTCCCACTGAACTAATGGTGGAAACCGGAAGCACGTCTAACACCAACATAGCTCTCAAGGCCTCAGTTATCCGCTTTGCAAAAGGATGACTGCTGTCATATTTCATCTTCCTCACAAAGGACTGTTGGACAGTCGATTGCTTATTGAAAGTAGTACAAGTGGTCTTCCGACTTCCCCTCTAGGATGATGATCGACTCCCAGCAGCAACAACAGCAGTGGCAGCAACAGCAGGTGTACCACTCAAGGATCCTACGAAGGAATCCCGGTTAGGAGAGGACTCCTCAGTATTGACAGTGACATGGCCTGCAGGACTACTGATGTTCCTGACTGAGGAGGAAGTTGACGTTGAGGGAGTTGGTGGTGTGGCTTGCACAACTTTACTCTGGCTTCTGATGAATGCGCAGCAGGTGACGTATAAGGGAGGATGTTCCTAGGTGGTTAATATCCTTACTCATACTTATTACAGATTGAAAGAGGCAACAGATGGCTTAACACCTGTTGTCCGGATTTGTGGAGAAATGATTCCACACCGAAGGGGTGGCTCTTTTGGTAGTTTGCCCAGGTATCACAATGGTCTTCTTCATCCCACGGACAACAGGTGTCTCCCCCGGTGCCTGACTTAAACAAATCACATCACCATCAGAATCCTCATCATCAACTTCCTCCTCAGCGCCAGCAACACCCATATTCTCATCCTGGTGTACTTCAACAGTGACATTTGAATATCAGGTATTGGACTGTGGGTGCTCCTTCCAGCACTTGCAGGGGGATTGCAGTGTTGGGAAGGTCAGTCATCGCAACTGCCGACACACTTGGACTCTCCTTGGGGATTTGTGATACCATCTCAGAACGCACAGTACTTTTCTGTGCTCTTTCCAGCTTAACTCTTTTAATTTTTCTAGCGGGAGGATGAGGGCTTCCATCGTCCTGTGAAGCTGAACCACTAGCAATGAACATAAGCCAGGGCCTCAGCTGTTCCTTGCCACTCCGTGTCGTAAATGGCATATTGGCAAGTTTATGTTTCTCCTCAGACGATTTAAATTTCTTTTTTTGGTTCTTTTTACTGAACTTTGGCTTTTTGGATTTTACATGCCCTCTACTATCACATTGGGCATCGGCCTTGGCAGACAACGTTAATGGTATTTCATCGTCTATGTCATGGCTAGTGGCAGCAGCTCCAGCACTAGGATGAAGTGGTTCTTCTTGATCTTTCCATATTTTATCCTCAAAATTTTGTTCTCCATTATTTTTTGGGAGTTATATGAGACAATATGCGGCAAAGGAATGACTGGAATGACTGATGAACAGGACACTACCACTGGTCTGATGCAGCACAACACAGCAACACTGTAAGGGACTTGTGGTTGTTGTTAGAATTATTATACGGCAGCAGTGGACATAGCAACAGCATATATCATCACTGGAATGACTGATGAACAGGACACTACCACTAGTCTGATGCAGCACAACACAACAACACTGTTAGGGACTTGTCGTTGTAATAATTATTATACAGCAGCAGTGGACATATAGCGCCAGCGTATATCGTCATTGGAATGACTGATGAAGAGGACACTACCACTGGTCTGATGCAGCACAACACAACAACACTGTAAGGGACTTGTGGTTGTTGTTGTTGTTATAATTATTATACGGCAGCAGTGGACATATAGCAGCAGCGTATATATCGTCACTGGAATGACTGATGAACATGACACTACCACTGGTCTGATGCAGCACAACACAACAACACTGTAAGGGACTTGTGGTTGTTGTTATTATTATTATATGGCAGCAGTGGACATATAGCAGCAGCGTATATCGTCACTGGAATGACTGATGAACAGGACACTACCACTAGTCTGATGCAGCACAACACAACAACACTTTATACAGCTACACTGGATATATGGCAGCAGAGAACACCAACACTGTGACTGGCTGGACTGATGCAGCACAATACATACGCGCACGCAGGGGGGGGGTTCCGAGTACCTAGAAACCCCCCCTGGCCGCCGATCCATCAGTGCTGCTGTCCGTTTTTTTTAGCATTAATTTTAATTAGCAGCAGCAGCCAGTGCCGTAACTAGGCATTTTAGTGCTGTGTGCAAGAAACGACATTGGCGCCCCCCACCCATGTAAGATAGGGGCAGTGCGCGGCGTAGGCGCGCTAAAAATATATAGGGGCGTGGCTTCATGGGGAAGGGGCGTGGCCACAAAATAATAGTCTCCATTATTCAAATTACGCTGCACAGTAGCGCCACTACACCAAGTAGAGCCCCTTTTACACATTACGGCAGACAGCGTCCCCCTTTTTACACATTACAGCAGACAGTCCCCCTTTTTACACATTGCGGCAGCCAGTCCCCCTTTTTACACATTGCGGCAGACAGCGTCCCCTTTTTTACACATTACAGCAGACAGCGTCCCCTTTTTTAACATTACGGCAGACAGCGTCCCCTTCTTACACATTACAGCAGACAGTGTCCCCGTTTTTACACATTACGGCAGACAGTCCCCCCTTTTTTTTACACATTACTGCAACAGAGACCCCCACTTTACACATTGCGTCAGGCAGAGTCCCCTTTTTTACACATAACGGTATGCTCCCAGATTTTTACACATTACGCAGGCACAATCCCCCTTTTTTACACATTACAGCAGCAGTCCCCCCCCCTAACTAAATAAGCCAGCCTGCGTCACGGATGGAGGTGCATGTGGCTGGGGTGGGGAGAGCAGGGCAGAGCTGGAGAAAATTAACAAAGTGGGTGCTGAGTGTCTACTGTGTGTGAGGCGCAGCATGAGCCAGTGCTTGTGGTTACATGATATTCCATGTAATCATGTTATTGCTACTTGTAAGCCCAAGCTGACTATCACTCATCCTAGGAGGAGCACTGACAGTATTGTAGGAACAGGGCCAGTGTTACAGGGATAGTGTCAGAGTTACAGGAATAGGGTCAGCATTATAGTAAGCGTTAATAGGGCAGGGGCAGTGTAAAAGGGATAGGGTCAGTGTTACAGGGACAGGGCCAGTGTTACAGGGATAGTGTCAGAGTTACAGGAATAGGGTCAGCATTATAGTAAGCATTAATAGGGCAGGGGCAGTGTAAAAGGGATAGGGTCAGTATTGTGTTACAGGGACAGGGCCAGTGTTACAGGGACAGGGTTACAGGGACAGTGTTACAGGGATAGGGTCAGTGTTACAGGGATAGGGTCAGTGTTGTATTACAGGAAAAGGGTCAGTGTTACAGGGATAGGGATAGTGCCAGTGTTGTGGGGCAGGGTCAGTGTTACAGGGACAGGGTCAGCGTTACAGGGACAGGGTCAGCGTTACAGGGACAGTGTTACAGGGACAGGGTCAGCGTTACAGGGACAGGGTCAGCATTACAGGGACAGGGTCAGTGTTACTGTATCCTACGCTACCCATACACAAATCTCTGTGGTATGCTGCTCTTTGTATTATAGTTTTCAGGGAAACATAGAATTTGACGTCAGATAAGAACCAAATGGCCCATCCATTCTGCCCTTTAGGGCTAAAGTATTAGGGTTGGGTTAGTAGGGTATAAGGGTTAGTTTAGGGGATGGGGTGTAGGGTATTAGGTTTAGTTTGGTTTAGGAGTTTGGGTATTAGGGATTAAATATTAGGGTTGGTTTAGCGGTTGGGGTTTAGATATTATGATTAGGGGTTATGGTAAGGGAGAGGTTTGTAATGACAGTTGGGTTAGGGTTGTTAGGCTATTAGGACCAGGGATAGGGTGTTAGGGTAAATGTTTATGGTTAGGTTAGGGTACTAGGGTGAGCGTTAGGAAAGGGATGGTCTATGTCATTGTTTAGGATTGTCATGTGTTAGCAGGATCGGTATGGTATCCCAGCATATGGGATGCCGGCTTTCACTACACCAACAGCAGCATACCGTCCGCTATAATGCTGGCAGGGGGGGCGAGCACATCGAGGCCTCTTGCGGGCTCGCACTCACCATGCTGCGGGCATGGTGGCTTGCTTCGCTTGCCACAGGTTCTATTCTCCCTCTATGGGTGTCGTGGACACCCACAGAGGAAGAAACACCTACCTCGCAGGTATTCTGGTGGCGGGATTATAGCCCTGTTGGGATATTGGAGCCGGTATTGCGATCGCCAGGATCCCGACGTATGGTATTTTAACTGCATACCGTGTTAGCAGGTCTGTTGTAAAAGCTAGATTTAAATGCTGCCCCCTGAAACTCCATGTTTTAAGTCTAGCACTGCTTGAGCATAGGTGACCTAATATTTTATTTTTTTGCGCAAATGTGATGTCATGGTCTGTTTTCAAGCATGGATATCCCTAAACATGGCTTGTTATGTGTCCACTTACATCCATTTTATGTCAAATTGCTTTACAGTGGTTGTGTAGGTCGATATGATGTTTACATTGAAATTAGAGATGAGCGGGTTCGGTTCTCAGAGAACCAAACCCTACCGAACTTCACGTCCCAAGCCCGGATCTGAGCCCGGCTCGGGTTTTCCCGTCTGACTCGGAAACCAGAACAAGGCAAAACGTCATCATCCCGCTTTCAGATTCTCGCGGGGTTTGGATTCCATATAAGGACCCGCGCATGACCGCCATTTTCACTCCGGCATTGGAGAGTGAAGAGTGAGCGTGTGTCTCCGTTCTCTCAGTGTCCTCAGTGTTCCGTGTATTGTGCTGCATTTGTCCAGTCACAGTGGTTGTGTCCTCTGGTTGTGACAGTTACTGGCCGGCCAGCTACAATATCCCGACCACCCCTATGTGGACCTGCCACCGCAAGTATCCACTCCTCCCAGGTCTGGCTGCCGCTGTAAACACCCCATCCCCGCAGGACTTGCTTCAGAGCCCTCACCCATTGATGGTCTGAGCTGCTCTTCGTTGGAAGTGTGGGCGGCCATGGCAGCGGCAGGGGAAGTCTCCATGTAGGTGACGCACATCCTCCGCACGGCTCCCCGCCAGAAGGAGCTGGAAGGCGCATCCTTGGTCTGTTTTCAGTGTGCTGCTGGAGTCAAGGGGGGGGGAGCGGGAGAGCGCTGCTGCTGCTGCTGCCTGTAAGCATATCAGCAGCGCTCCATCCAGCAGAAAAGGAGCTGTGCGCAACGCTGCTATATTAGGTAGTGCTGCTTGGGGTGGCCAAACGGGGTGGATGTTGATGGTGCGCCCAGGACAACGCACCATCCGCCCATACCTAGTTACGGCACTGATTCCAGTGATCCTGCCGTATAATTCCAGTAATCCTGCCATATAATTACAGTGATCCTGCCGTCTAATTACAGTAATCCTGCCGTATAATTCCAGTGATCCTGCCGAATAATTCCAGTAATCCTGACGTATAATTACAGTGGTACTGGCGTATAATTACAGTGATCCTGCCGTGTAAATCCAGTGATCCTGCCGTATAATAACAGTGATCCTGCCGTATAATTACAGTAATACTGCTGTATAATTCCAGTGATCCTCCCGTATAATTCCAGTAATCCTGCCGTATAATTACAGTGATCCTGCCGTATAATTACAGTAATCCTGTCGTATAATTACAGTGGTACTGGCGTATAATTCCAGTGATCCTGCCATATAATTCCAGTAATCCTGCCGTATAATTCCAGTAATCCTGCCGTATAATTTCAGTGATCCTGCCGTATAATTCCAGTGATCCTGCCATATAATTCCAGTGATCCTGCCGTATAATTACAGTAATCCTGCCGTATAATTACAGTTTTCCTTCCGTATAATTCCAGTAATCCTACCGTATTATTCCAGTGATCCTGCCGTATAATTCTCAGGATACTGGCGTATAATTCCTGTGATATTGCCGTATAATTCCAGTGATACTGGCGTATAATTACAGTGATATTGCCATATAATTCTTGGGATACTGGTATATAATTCCTGTGATGTTGCCCTATAATTTCAGTGATATTGCCGTATAATTCCAGTGGTACTGGCGTATAACTCCACTCTAGTGGTACTGACATATAAATCCAGTTGTACTGCGATATAAATCCAGTGATCCTGCCATATAATCCATATAAATCCATATAATTCCGTAAAAAAACAAGCCAAGCCAATATGCCATTTACAACACAGAGTGGCAAGGAGCGACTAAGGCCCTGGCCTATGTTCATGACTAGTGGTTCAGCTTCACATGATGATGGAAGATCTCATCCTCCTGCTAGAAAAATGAAAAGAGTTAAGCTGTAAAAAGCACAGAAAAGAACTGTGCGTTCTGAGATGGTATCACAAATTCCCAAGGAGAGTCCAAGTGTGTCAGTGGTTGCGATGCCTGACCTTCCCAACATTGGACGGGAAGAGGTGGTTCCTTCCACCATTTGCACGCCCCCTGCAAGTGCTGGAAGGAGCACCCACAGTCCAGTTTCTGATATTGAAATTGAATATGTCACTGTTGAAGTACACCAGGATGACGATATGCATGTTGCTGGCGCTGAGGAGGAAGTTGACGAGGATTCTGATGGTGATGTGGTTTGCTCATTGTAAGGGAGCTTGTATTTCAAAGTGTACCTTGGATTTGTAAGTGTATGTGAGTTGGAATCAGCAGAAGGAGCTGGAAGCCGCGTGAAAAGGAGGTGCAGTGAGCTGGAAAAACTGCAACTGCTAGGTGTCGTATCGGTGCCGCAGGAGAGGTCCGACTCAGATAAGTATTGATTACTTACTTATTGTGTATTTATTGTATTGGTTAGTAGGTTTTTATTCTCTTTATTGTACTTTCGAAAGGTAATAGGGAGTTGAGTTCTCAAACAATGGGAGGGGCCGTGATTTAGAGTCTCACTCAGTGCGTGTCGTGCAAGATGTATGCGCACCTGGAGCAGCCGACCCAGGGCGAATACATATGCACGAGATGTGAGCGAACGCTTGCCCTGGAAGCCCAGGTAACTGATCTAGAGCCAGGCCCGGCGCTACCCGCTCAGCGAAGGGATGCAGTGCAGGGAGGCGCTGGGACGCATAGGCACCTTCACTGCTCTGCATCCCTTCCCTGCTGCGCCGTCCTGTCCCCCCTGCTGCTGCCACTGCTGTGTCTGTCACTGTATGACAGGCACTGGCAGCGGGCACCTGCAGCATGATACGCCTCCTCCCTCCCCTCACCTCATCTCATCACTGTGAGAGCTCCGAGTACGGGACAGAAGGGGGCGGAGCTACACGGGACGATAGGGGCGTGGCTAAACGGGGCATAAGGGGCGGAGCTACACGGACCTGGCTGCTGTACAGAGAGAGACTGGATTAGGTAAGTGTAGGGTGAGAGAGAAGTGTGTATGTGTGTGTGTGTGTGTGTGTGTGTGTGTGTATGGTGGGTGTGTATGTGTGTGTATATATGTGTGAATTGTGTGTGTGTGGTATGTCTGTGCGCGCGCTCTATGGACGCCACTACTGGGGGGGCATTACGTATAAGGACGCTATTACTACAGGGGGGCATTACGTGTAACAACGCTACTAATGGGGGGGCCATTACGTGTAAGGACGCTACTACTACTGGGGCTGGGGGCATTACGTATAAGGATGATACTACTACTGGGGTGCACTATGTATAAGAACGCCACTACTACTGCGGGGGCATTATGTATAAGGACGATACTACTACTGGGGGGCATTATGTATAAGGATGCTACTATTACCAGGAGGGCATTACGTATAACAATGCTACTACTACTGGGGGGAGGGCATTACGTATAACAATGCTACTACTACTGGTGGGAGGGCATTACGTATAAGGATGCTACTACTGCGGGGGGCATTATGTATAAGGATGGTGCTACTACTGGGGGCGCATTACGTATAAGAACGCTACTACTACTGGGATGGCATTACGTATAAGGACGCTAATACTACTGGGGGTGCACTACGTATAAGGACGCTAATACTACTGGGGGTGCACTACGTATAAGGACGCTACTACTACTGTGGGTGCATTATGTATAAGGACACTACTACTACGGGGGTGCATTATGTATAAGGACACTACTACTACAGGGGGGCATTATGTATAAGGACACTACTACTACGGGGGTGCATTATGTATAAGGACACTACTACTACGGGGGTGCATTATGTATAAGGACACTACTACTACGGGGGTGCATTATGTATAAGGACACTACTACTACGGGGGTGCATTATGTATAAGGACACTACTACTACGGGGGTGCATTATGTATAAGGACACTACTACTACAGGGGGGCATTATGTATAAGGACACTACTACTACAGGGGGGCATTATGTATAAGGACACTACTACTACAGGGGGGCATTATGTATAAGGATGCTACTACTACTAGGGGGGCATTATGTATAAGGATGCTACTACTACTGGGGTGCATTACATATAAGGACGCTACTACTACGGGTGGAGCATTACGTATAAGATTAATAAGATTGTGCTACATTGTGGCGTAATTTTAAATGGGGGTACTACTGTGCGGCCATGCCCCTTACTTGTGAGACCACACCCCTTTTCCCGGCGCGCACCAAAGGAATATGGGAGGGCGCAAATTTATAGTTTGCAGGGGGGCGCCGAACACCCTAGCACCGGCCCTGTCTAGAGCAGACCGTTACGCGACTGAGGGATATTCACAATCTCGAGCAAGTTTAGAGGAGGAGCTGCAGCAGGGGTCACTGGTAGATGAGGAAAATCAGGTAGGCAGTTGGGTCACTGTTAGAAGAGAGAAAAAGAGGGGGAGGCACGACATCTTCAAACCCGAACAAATTTGCCCGATTGGACGAAGATTCGGTGGATGATAACGACGAAATGACGGAGCCGGAGGAGACTGCTCCCTCTAGCAACCGGAGGAGTGGTCCCTCTGGCTCAGATGGGATGAAAGCTAGAGAGGCACCCAGGCAGATGGTGATGGTAGGGGACTCTATCATTAGGAAGACAGATAGAGCAATCTGCTTCCGGGACCGTGATCGATGTATGGTCTGTTGTCTCCCGGGTGCTCAGGTACGGCACATCGCGGACCGGGTAGATAGATTGTTGGGAGGGGCTGGGAAAGACCCGGCGGTCTTGGTGCACGTTGGCATCAATGACAAAGTTAGTGGTAGGTGGGATGTCCTTAAGAAAGATTATAGGGACTTAGGCCAGAAACTAAAAAAAAGGACATCTGAGGTAATTTTCTCAGAAATATTACCAGGGCCACGCGCTAGCCCAGGGAGACAGAGGGAGATTAGGGAGGTAAATGTGTGGCTCAGAGACTGGTGTAGGAAAGAGTTGTTTGTGTTCTTGGAACACTGGGTGGACTTTTCAGTCAGGCGCCATCTTTTTTCTCGTGACGGATTGCACCTGAATGAGGAAGGGGCTGCGGTGCTGGGGGGTAGGATGGTTAGTAGGTTGGAGGAGCTTTTAAACTAGGAGCCTGGGGGGAGGGTTTAGCTAGAAACTATGGGTCATGCAGCGAGTATAGTAGGGATGGTGGTAGAGAGATAAATGGGGGTGGAGAAGGGGGAGGAAAAGTGCAGCCGGTAAACGTATTTACATGGGTTCTATTAAGGGTGTTAAGAAAGGTATTGCTAAAGCATTAAATAATAACAATTATGTGTCATCATTAGTAGACTATAGAAAATGTTGTACGGGACTTAAGGGAAAATACTTATGTCAGCGCGGTGATTTTAGATGGGAACATTGGGTTGACCAAAGAGAAAAGTATGGTGGGGTTGGAGAGGGAGCGAGAAGGGCAGTCTGTATCAGTAACTCTACGGATGCATTAGTTAACCAGGATGGGAAATCTTTAGGAAAGCAAACAAATAAAGGAACCGATAAACTAAAATGTATGCTTGCAAACGCAAAAAGTCTAGCAGGTAAAATGGGGGAATTGGAATTGTTAGCATCAAAGACTGAGTATGACATTATAGGTATTACGGAAAAACATGGTGGGACAACTGTCACGACTGGGTTGCTAACTTGGAGGGGTATTCTCTTTTTAGGAGGGACAGGGCTAACAAAAGAGGAGGAGGTGTATGCCTTTATGTTAAACCATCACTTAAACCATACCTAAAGGAGGTTATCTATGAGGAGACTGGCGATAATGTGGAGTCACTATGGGTAGAAATCTCAAGTGGGGGAATTGATGCAAAAAAACTAGTCATAGGCACGTGCTACAAACAGCCGGATATTAGCATACATGAGGAAGAACAACTATTGCAGCAAATCAAAACGGCTGCGGGATTGGGGGACATCCTTGTCATTGGAGATTTTAATTACCCAGATATAAACTGGAGTAACGATTCATGTGCTAAAGCGAGGGGCAGCAGGTTCTTAAATATGTTTAGGGATCACTACTTGTCTCAATTAGTTGACGACCCAACTAGGGGTAAAACTACCCTGGATCTAGTAATTACTAATAATGTGGACATTATATCAAACACTAAAGTTGGGGAGACTTTGGGTAACAGTGATCACTATATGATCCCATTTGACATCAGTTTCAGGAAACATAGCTACAGGGGTTCCACCAAAACTTTTAACTTTAGGAAGGCTAATTTCTCTATGCTTAGATGTGCACTTAACAACATAGAGTGGGAGGTTCTGTTTAATAACAAGAACACTTCGGAAATGTGGGATGTTTTAAAAGGGTTGCTGGATAGCAATATTCATAACTTTATTCCCATGGGCAGTAAACGCTAGAGTATTAAACTCAAACCGATGTGGCTTAACAAGAAGGTTAAGGCAGAAATGGATAAAAAAGCGGTCTTTCAAAGCATTTAAATCTAATGGAAAGGAGGAGTCTTTCAAGTATTACAAGGAGTGTAATAAGAAATGCAAAAAAGCAATAAGATCAGCTAAAATGGAAAATGAAAAGCAAATCGCTATAGAGAGTAAAACCAATCCTAAAAAGTTTTTTAAATACATAAACAGTAAAAGGTTAAAAAAGGAGAATATAGGTCCATTAAAAGATGAATTAGGAGAATTGATAAATGATGACGAAATAAAAGCGGAAATACTGAACAAATTCTTTTCATCAGTATTCACCAGAGAAGAACTGATGGTGGGAGTAGAGCATAACAATTGTGACAGTAATGATTCATGGTTAGATACTTGTTTAAGCGAAGTAGTCCAAGAGAGACTAAGCAAAATTAAGATTAATAAATCACCTGGTCCTGATGGACTTCACCCAAGGGTTCTTATGGAGCTTAGTTCACAACTAGCACGACCCCTATACTTGATTTTCAATAGTTCAATTAGATCAGGCATGGTACCGAAGGATAGGCGTAGTGCCATTATTTAAAAAGGGATCCAAAAATCTTCTGGGAAACTACAGACCAGTTAGTTTAACATCTACAGTGGGGAAAATATTGGAAGGAATTCTAAGGGACGTCATACAGGAGTATCTAAAGTCCGCTAGGATTATTAGCAAGAACCAGCATGGGTTTGTGAGGGACAGGTCATGTCAGACTAACTTAATTAGCTTCTACGAGGAAGTGAGCAATAATCTTGATCAAGGAAAAGCAGTGGATGTGGTCTTCCTAGATTTTGCAAAAGCCTTCGATACAGTTCCTCACAGGAGACTGATGATCAAATTAAAGGAGATTGGCCTAGGAAAAACTATTTGCACATGGATAAGCAGCTGGTTGGATAGCACGGTACAGCGAGTAGTGGTCAACGGGAAGTCCTCAACCTGGTCCCCAGTAGTCAGCGGAATACCACAAGGGTCCATACTCGGACCACTACTGTTCAACATATTTATCAATGACCTAGAAATAGGCCTGGAAAGCACAGTGTCAATCTTTGCAGATGATACTAAACTGTGCAAGGTAATTAATTCAGAATTGGATGTGGAGTCCTTGCAGAATGATCCATCTAAACTTGAACTCTGGGCGTCTAAATGGAAAATGAGGTTCAATACAGACAAATGCAAGGTAATGCATTTTGGGATTAAAAACAAACTTGCATCCTACATATTAAATGTGGAACGCCTAGGGGAAACAGAGTTGGAAAAATATTTGGGGGTATTCATTGATAATAGGCTTAATAACCGTACACAATGTCAAAACGCAGTAAAGGAGGCAAGTAAGGTGCTAGCGTGCATAAAAAGGGGTATTGAGACAAGGGACTCGGATGTAATCATGCCGCTGTATAAGGCATTGGTACGTCCGCACCTGGAATATTGTATTCAGTTTTGGGCACCATTGTATAAAAAAGACATCAGTGAACTCGAAAGTGTTCAAAGGCGAGCTACTAAATTGATGAAAGGCCTAGAAGGACTGTACTATAAGGAAAGACTTACTAGGCTGAATATGTATACACTAGAAAAGAGGCGCCTAAGAGGAGATATTATTAATATCTTCAAATATGTAAAGAGACATCACAAAGAGTTATCAGAGGAATTATTTTTTAAGAGAACACAGTTTAGGACACGTGGGCACTCGCTGCGACTGGAGGAGAGAAAGTTCCGAACGCAATGGAGGAAAGGGTTCTTCACTGTTAGGGCAATCAGGATGTGGAATTCCCTGCCAGGGAAGGTGGTAATGGCGGACTCTGTAATTGGATTTAAAAAAGGAATGGATACATTTCTGAATGATAAAGCTATCCAAGGTTATAATACTTTAAATATCAACGTGGTTAACCCGGGGGTAACATGAGTTATAGTAGCTAACTAGTCATAAAACATTATTTAAAAAGTATGTAGAATCATCACAACTTAAAACAGGTTGAACACGATGGGCAATTTGCCTCTATTCAACCTCAAATACTATGTTACTATGTTACTTTCAACCACCTCAGTTTCCTTCCCCTTTTTGCTTATATGAAGCATACACCACGTGTTTGACCACTGAATAAAAAAATACAGAAAAAACACAAGCTATGGCTTATTTTTGTGTCACGAGCCAATTAACCTACTGCTATATTTTTGGATTGTGGAAGGAAACGAGTACCCAGAAGAAACCCATGCAAGCACGGGGAGAATATACAAACCCCACACAGTTAGGACCATACTGTGGCAAACGTAGGATTTCTAGAGGGGGGTTTCCAAATGCAATTCACAATCTTCCACTCTTCAGAACATTGGAGCAAATATGGGATTCTGGGGGAGTGGTATAAGAATCTAATAACGACCATGGATATTAATGTAAACATTGGTCTTTTTATACACTGTATAGTGTACAGAATACAGTATTAATAATTAACACTATAGATGGTCTATAGTATAGGCTGGATTAACCATAATATGACTAATACAAATAAGATAATTGGTCAAGAAAAGGTTAAACATACAGAGTTATCAGAGGAATTATTTATTAAAAGAACACAGTTTAGGACACGTGGGCACTCGCTGCGACTGGAGGAGAGAAAGTTCCGAACGCAACAGAGGAAAGGGTTCTTCACTGTTAGGGGAATCAGGATGTGGAATTCCCTGCCAGGGAAGGTGGTAATGCCAGGGAATTGGATTTAAAAAAGGAATGGATACATTTCTGAATGAAAAAGCTATCCAAGGTTATAATACTGAAAATATTAACGTGGTTAATCCGGGGGTAACATGAGTTATAGTAGCTAACTAGTCATAAAACATTATTTAGCAAGTATGTAGAATCATCACAACTTAAAACAGGTTGAACACGATGGGCAATTTGCCTCTATTCAACCTCAAATACTATGTTACTGTTACTATGTTTAAATGAGGCACCGGGGGAGACACCTGTTGTCCGTGGGATGAAGAAGCCCATTGTGATGCCTGGGCAAAATACCAAAAAAGCCACCTCTTCTGTGTGGAATTATTTCTCCACAAATCCGGACAACAGGTGTCAAGCCATGTGTTGCCTCTGTCAATCTGTAATAAGTAGGGGTAAGGATGTTAACCACCTAGGAATATCCTCCCTTATACGTCACCTGCAGTGCATTCATCAGAAGTCAGTGTCAAGTTGTGAAACTTTGGGTAAGAGCGTAAGCAGTCCACTGACACCTAAATCCCTTCTTCCTCTTGTACTCAAGCTCCTGCAAGCCACACCACCAACTCCCTCAATGTTAACTTCCTCCTCAGTCAGGATCGTCAGTAGTCCTGCAGGCCATGTCACTGGCAAGACTGAGGAGTCCTCTCCTAACCGGGATTCCTCCGGAGGTTCCTTGAGTGGTACGCCTGCTGTTGCTGCCGCTGCTGTTGTTGCTGCTGGGAGTCGATCGTCATCCCAGAGGGGAAGATGGAAGACCACTTGTACTAATTCCAGTAAGCAATTGACTGTCCAACAGTCCTTTGTGAGGAAGATGAAATATGACAGCAGTCATCCTTTTGCAAAGCAGATAACTTAGGCCTTGACAGCTAAGTTGGTGTTAGACGTGCGTCCGGTATCCGCCATTAGTTCAGTGGGACTTAGGGAACTGTTTGCGGTACTGTGTCCCCGGTATCAAATACCATATAGGTTCCACTTCTCTAGGCAGGCGATACCGAGAATGTACAGAGACATCAGAAAAAGTGTCCCCAATGTCCTACAAAATGCAGTTGTACCCACTGTCCACTTAACCACGGACATATGGACAAGTGGAACAGGGCAGACTAAGGACTATATGACTGTGACAGCCCACTAGGTAGATGTATGGCCTCCTGCAGCAACAACAGCAGCGGCACCAGTAGCAGCATCTCGCAAACGCCAGCTCATTCCTAGGCAGGCTAGGCACCGCTTTCCGTAAGAGGCACACCGCTGACAACCTCTTACGCAAACTGAGGGACATCATTGCACAATAGCTTACCCCAATTAGACTCTCCTGGGGATTTGTGATATCGGACAACCCCACCAATATTGTGTGCGTATTACATCTGGGCAAATTCCAGCATGTCCCATGTTTTGCACATACAATTAATTTGGTGGAGCAGAATTTTTTTTAAAATGACGGGCGTGCAGGAGATGCTGTCGGTGGCCCGAAAATTTGCGGGCCACTTTCAGCATTCAGCCACCGCGTGCTGAAGACTGGATCGCCATCAAACACGACTGAACCTGCCCTGCCATCACCTGAAGCAAGAGGTGGTAACGAGGTGGAATTCAACACTCTGTATGCTTCAGAGGATGGAGGAGCAGCAAAAGGCCATTCAAGCCTATACATCAACCTACGATATAGGCAAAGGAGGGGGAATGCACCTGACTCAAGCGCAGTGGAGTATGATTTCCGTCTTGTGCGAGGTTCTCCAACCCTTCGACCTTGCCACACGTGAGGTCAGTTCAAACACTGCAAGCTTGAGTCAGGTCATTCCCCTCATCAGGCTTTTGCAGAAGCAGCTGGATAAATTGAAGGAGGAGCTAAGATGGAGCGATTCCGCAAAGTATGTGGGACGTGTGGATGGAGCCCTTCATTCGCTTGCCAGGATTCAAGGGTGGTCAATCCGTTGAAATCAGAGCACTACATTTTGCCCACCGTGCTCGATCCTAGGTTTAAAGCCTACGTTGTATCTCTCTTTCCGGCAGACACAAGTCTGCAGAGGTTCAAAGACCTGCTGGTGAGAAAATTATCAATTCAAGCAGAACGTGACCCATCAACAGCTCCTCCTTCACTTTCTCCCACAACTGGGGCTGTGAAGAAAAGGATAAGATTTCCGAGCCCACCCGCTGGCGGTGATGCAGGGCAGTCAGGAGCGAGTGCTGACATCTGGTCCAGACTGAAGGACCTCCCAATGATTACTGACATGTCTACTGTCACTGCATATGATTCTGTCACCATTGAAAGAATGGTGGAGGATTATATGAGTGACGGCATGTCAGACACACACTGCACAAAATGGCTTTATTTTACCTATGTTGCCCCCCCCCCCCTCCAGTGTGTACGCCAAAAGAGTGTTTAGTGCAGCCGGTAACCTTGTCAGAGATCGGCGTTCGAGGTTACTTCCACAAAATGTGGAGAAGATGATGTTCATAAAAATGAATTATAAATTCCTCCGGGAAGACCTTTACCAGCAATTGCCTCCAGAGAGTACACAGGGACCTGTGACTGTGGATTCCAGTGGGGATGAATTAATACTCTGCGAGGAGGAGGATGTACACAGTGAAATGGGTGAGGAATCGGAGGATGAGGATGAGGTTGACATCTTGCCTCTGTAAAGACAGTTTGTGCAAGGAGAGACTGATTGCTTCTTTTTTAGTGGGGGCCCAAACAAACCAGTCATTTCAGCCACAGTCGTGTGGCAGACCCTGTCGCCGAAATGATTGGTTTGTTAAAGTGTGCATGTCATGTTTATACAACATAAGGGTGGGTAGGAGGGCCCAAGGACAATTCCATCTTGCACTTCTTTTTCTTCTTTGCGTCATGTGCTGTTTGGGGACTAGTTTTTTAAGTGCCATCCTGTCTGACACTGCCGTACAACTCCAGGGGCACTGCCGTATAAGTCCAGGAGTACTGCCATTTAAGTCCAGTCCAGTGGTGCTGTCTTGTGCTGCATCAGTCCAGTGGTGGTGTCTTGTACTGCCATAAGTACAGTGGTGGTGTCCTGTGCTGTATATTACTTTCTCCAAATTAAAGGGTTATATACATTACTTATATTATTACCCAAATAATTTTTAAAGAGTTTGCCCCGTGTGGTGTAGGGGTACGCTCGCCTGTGCTGCATATTATTATAATAGCTTCAAATAAAAGGGTTATTATTATCCAAATTAATTTTACAGGCTTTGCCGTGTGTGTTTGGTTTAGGGGTACGCTATCCTGTGACACCAATATTGTGCATGTATTATATCTGGGCAAATTCCAGCACGTCCCATATTGTTTGTGCTGCACAGTTGTGTCGCTTATCTTAGTCATACAGCTACCTCATTGCACCTCTTTTCTTCTTTGCATGATGTGCTGTTTGGGGCCTAGTTCTTTAAAGTGCCATCCTGTCTGACACTGCAGTGCCACTCCTAGATGGGCAAGGTGTTTGTGCCGCACACTTGTGTCGTTTAGCTTAGTCATACAGCTACCTCGGTGCAACTTTTAGGCCTAAAAACAATATTGTGGAGTGTGAGTTATTCAGAATAGACTAGAAATGAGTGGAAATGAATGTTATTGAAGTTAATAATACCGTAGGAGC
Source organism: Pseudophryne corroboree (assembly GCF_028390025.1). Classification (NCBI taxonomy): domain Eukaryota; kingdom Metazoa; phylum Chordata; class Amphibia; order Anura; family Myobatrachidae; genus Pseudophryne; species Pseudophryne corroboree. The sequence continues at coordinate 469,409,360 of NC_086447.1, read as the reverse complement.
AAAATTACCCCCAAATTCTGTGATTTTTAGCTGTTTCAAAAATCATCCAGATCCAAAACACGAAAGGGTGGTTTTGGCAAAACCAAGCCAAAACCAAAACACGAGCGGGGAATTAGAACCAAAACCAAAACACAAAACACGAAAAGTGCCCGCTGCACATCTCTAAATGCTGTTTTTTTTTCTCTATTATTATTTATTACCAGTTATTTTTATAGCGCAGGCATATTCTGCATCACTTTATAGAGAATATTTGGCCATTCACATCAGTCTACACTCTATGTATATTCCCTACCACATGTACACACACAATCACGCTAGGGTTAATTTTATTGGGAGCCTAATTAAATGTACTACCCGTATATTTTTGGATTGTGGGAGGAAACCGGAGTACCCAGAGGACGCCCACACAAGTACGGGGAGAGTCAGAGGCGTCACTCACCTCTGTGACACCCGGTGCGGCAGCAAGTGTAAAGGGGGCGGGAATTCACAGGAATGGGCGTGGCTTAAATAGAGGGGCGGTGCTTCGCGGGCGGAACCCGTTTTTAGTCTATTGCAGGCACACAGAGGGGGCGGGGCTTTGCGAAGGGGCGGGGCTTCACGTCCCGACACCCGTTTTTTTTTTTTCACTGGGGTGTGTGGGTGGTGAGGGCTGACTCCCGGGAGGTGCTGTCCCTGCAGTGCTGGCTCCTACACAGTGACAGGAGCCGAGTGCTGCACATAATATAACAGTGCAGCACTCGGCTTCTGTCACTCTGCAGGAGCCGGCATTTTGGTGTCACCCCTCGGCGGGTGACACCCGGGAGCGGGCCGCACCCCCCGCACCCCCCTTGTGACGCCACTGGGGAGAGTATACAAACTCCACACAGTTAGGGACATGGTAGGAATCGAACCCGTGACCTCAGTGCTGTGAGACAGTAATGTTGATCATTACACCATCCGTGTTGCTCCTTTTGGGGGTTGTTTTATATTGATTAGGCTTATTATGTGTTAGAAGGTCTGTTGTAAAAGCTAGATTTAAATGCTGCCCTCTGAAAATCCATGTTTAAAGGATATTGGGCTAGATGCATCATCGCTTGGAGAATGATAAAATGGAGAGTGATAAATGACCAGCCAATGAGCACCTAAGTGTCATTTTTCAAACAGGGCCTGTGACATGGCAGTTATAAGCTGGTTGGCTGGTACTTTTTCTCTCTCCATTTTATCACTTTCCAAGCTATGATGCATCTTGCCCACTTTCTCCCATATGGGGATGCCCATTTTGGGTGAGACAAAAACAATAAAAACATATTAATTCCCATATAGTCACCGGAGTGTGCACCTAACAATGAAGGACACGCCCCTTTGTGGCAATAGACACGCCCTTTGGGAGAAGCATGACACGCTGCATTCGGCTTACACCTACAATCTCCCTGAAACTAGTTTTCAAAAGTAGACAAGCATGATACAGTGATATAAGAGAGGGAATAACACAGCTCCCAGCTCAGACTGATATGTGGTAATATTATTATTATATAGAGGAGAGGGGACTGTCATACCCTCCAACTGTACCGTTTTATCCAGTACAGTACCAATTTTTTATGGTCTGTCCCGGATAAAACTCGTGTACCGGATTTCTTAGCAGCACTGCGGGATCACGAACTCCTGAAGCTCTGCTCAGTGACAGGCGGCTCCCATCCCTGTCACTCCATGGCTGTCTGCACACTGCAGCTCACACGGGACTGAAAATGGGTTGGAGCACAGATGAGGGCGGGAGTCTGGGCGGAGAGACAGAGCGGTACAGCCACAGATACAGCACAGTAATGAGATAGAGGGCAGAACCAGGAGGTGGTGTCCGGAGGCACGGCTAGGGACCGGGTGACAGGAGCGGGCAAAGCACTCCCCAAAGCTAGTACTTTATACTTGATTGTGCGGGCAGTATAGGAGCCTGTCAGCACTGCTCAGTCACACAGCGCAGCTCCGTTCAGTTCTACAGTTACCTCAAAGTACACTTAGTTTAAGCAAGATCTGTGAGTCCCCTTAAATATCCTCGGTCACGAACGGTCAATGTACCACTGCCTGCTCTGCTTGCTGTCCTCTATCCATAGAGGACACTGTCCTGAACCAGCTTCCCCCTCTCCATGGCCAGCTGTACCATGGGGAAAGATATGGACTTCGACTTACCATGCCACCCATTTTACATGTGGCCATGCCCCCATTATCCATGGACACTCCCCTACACTAGAGATGAGCGGGTTCGGTTTCTCTGAATCCGAACCCGCCCGAACTTCATGTTTTTTTACACGGGTCCGAGCGACTCGGATCTTCCCGCCTTGCTCGGTTAACCCGAGCGCGCCCAAACGTCATCATCACGCTGTCGGATTCTCGCGAGGCTCGGATTCTATCGCGAGACTCGGATTCTATATAAGGAGCCGCGCGTCGCGGCCATTTTCACACGTGCATTGAGATTGATAGGGAGAGGACGTGGCTGGCGTCCTCTCCGTTTAGAAATTAAAATAGATAGGAGAGTGAGAGTGAGACACTTCATTTACTTACTGGAGCTTAGGAGGAGTTATACTAGTGACTGATGACCAGTGACCTGACCACCAGTGCAGTTTTATAATTTATTATTATTTAATAATCCGTTCTGTTCTTGTTCTCTGCCTGAAAAAAACGATACACAGTGACTCAGTCACACTCACATACCATATCTGTGCTCAGCCCAGTGTGCTGCATCATCTATGTATAATATCTGACTGTGCTCACACAGCTTAATTGTGGGGGAGACTGGGGAGCAGTTATAGGTTATAGCAGGAGCCAGGAGTATATATTAAACAGTGCACACTTTTGCTGCCAGAGTGCCACTGCCAGTGTGACTGACCACTGACCACTGTGACCAGTGACCTGACCACACTGACCACCAGTATAGTATATTGTGATTGAATGTCTGCCTGAAAAAGTACACTCGTCGTGTGACTTGTGTGTTGTTTTTTTATTCTATAAAAATTAAAAAACTCATTCTGCTGACAGACAGTGTCCACTCCAGCAGGTCCGTCATTATATAATATATACCTGTCCGGCTGCAGTAGTGATATATATATATATTTTTTATATCATTATTTATCATCCAGTCTACTAGCAGCAGACACAGTACGGTAGTTCACGGCTGTAGCTACCTCTGTGTCGGCACTCGGCAGTCCATCCATAATTGTATACCACCTACCCGTGGTTTTTTTTTTCTTTCTTCTTTATACATACTACATCTCATTATCATCCAGTCTATATTAGCAGCAGACACAGTACAGTACGGTAGTCCACGGCTGTAGCTACCTCTGTGTCGGCACTCGGCAGTCCATCCATAATTGTATACCACCTACCCGTGGTTTTTTTTTCTTTCTTCTTTATACATACTACATCTCATTATCAACCAGTCTATATTAGCAGCAGACACAGTACGGTAGTTCACGGCTGTAGCTACCTCTGTGTCGGCACTCGGCAGTCCATCCATAATTGTATACCACCTACCCGTGTTTTTTTTTTTCTTTCTTCTTTATACATACATACTACATCTCATTATCATCCAGTCTATATTAGCAGCAGACACAGTACAGTACGGTAGTCCACGGCTGTAGCTACCTCTGTGTCGGCACTCGGCAGTCCATCCATAATTGTATACCACCTACCCGTGGTTTTTTTTTTCTTCTTTATACATACTACATCTCATTATCATCCAGTCTATATTAGCAGCAGACACAGTACAGTACGGTAGTCCACGGCTGTAGCTTCCTCTGTGTCGGCACTCGGCAGTCCATCCATAATTGTATACCACCTACCCGTGGTTTTTTTTTCTTTCTTCTTTATACATACTACATCTCATTATCAACCAGTCTATATTAGCAGCAGACACAGTACAGTACGGTAGTCCACGGCTGTAGCTACCTCTGTGTCGGCACTCGGCAGTCCATCCATAATTGTATACCACCTACCCGTGGTTTTTTTTTTCTTTCTTCTTTATACATACTACATCTCATTATCATCCAGTCTATATTAGCAGCAGACACAGTACAGTACGGTAGTCCACGGCTGTAGCTACCTCTGTGTCGGCACTCGGCAGTCCATCCATAATTGTATACCACCTACACGTGTTTTTTTTTTCTTTCTTCTTTATACATACTACATCTCATTATCAACCAGTCTATATTAGCAGCAGACACAGTACAGTACGGTAGTCCACGGCTGTAGCTACCTCTGTGTCGGCACTCGGCAGTCCATCCATAATTGTATACCACCTACCCGTGGTTTTTTTTTTCTTTCTTCTTTATACATACTACATCTCATTATCATCCAGTCTATATTAGCAGCAGACACAGTACAGTACGGTAGTCCATGGCTGTAGCTACCTCTGTGTCGGCACTCGGCAGTCCATCCATAATTGTATACCACCTACCCGTGGTTTTTTTTTCTTTCTTATTTATACATACTACATCTCATTATCATCCAGTCTATATTAGCAGCAGACACAGTACAGTACGGTAGTCCACGGCTGTAGCTACCTCTGTGTCGGCACTCGGCAGTCCATCCATAATTGTATACCACCTACCCGTGTTTTTTTTTTCTTTTTTCTTTATACATACTACATCTCATTATCATCCAGTCTATATTAGCAGCAGACACAGTACAGTACGGTAGTCCACGGCTGTAGCTACCTCTGTGTCGGCACTCGGCAGTCCATCCATAATTGTATACCACCTACCCGTGGTTTTTTTTTTCTTTCTTCTTTATACATACTACATCTCATTATCAACCAGTCTATATTAGCAGCAGACACAGTACAGTACGGTAGTCCACGGCTGTAGCTACCTCTGTGTCGGCACTCGGCAGTCCATCCATAAGTATACTAGTATCCATCCATCTCCATTGTTTACCTGAGGTGCCTTTTAGTTGTGCCTATTAAAATATGGAGAACAAAAATGTTGAGGTTCCAAAATTAGGGAAAGATCAAGATCCACTTCCACCTCGTGCTGAAGCTGCTGCCACTAGTCATGGCCGAGACGATGAAATGCCAGCAACGTCGTCTGCCAAGGCCGATGCCCAATGTCATAGTACAGAGCATGTCAAATCCAAAACACCAAATATCAGTAAAAAAAGGACTCCAAAACCTAAAATAAAATTGTCGGAGGAGAAGCGTAAACTTGCCAATATGCCATTTACCACACGGAGTGGCAAGGAACGGCTGAGGCCCTGGCCTATGTTCATGGCTAGTGGTTCAGCTTCACATGAGGATGGAAGCACTCAGCCTCTCGCTAGAAAACTGAAAAGACTCAAGCTGGCAAAAGCACCGCAAAGAACTGTGCGTTCTTCGAAATCCCAAATCCACAAGGAGAGTCCAATTGTGTCGGTTGCGATGCCTGACCTTCCCAACACTGGACGTGAAGAGCATGCGCCTTCCACCATTTGCACGCCCCCTGCAAGTGCTGGAAGGAGCACCCGCAGTCCAGTTCCTGATAGTCAGATTGAAGATGTCAGTGTTGAAGTACACCAGGATGAGGAGGATATGGGTGTTGCTGGCGCTGGGGAGGAAATTGACCAGGAGGATTCTGATGGTGAGGTGGTTTGTTTAAGTCAGGCACCCGGGGAGACACCTGTTGTCCGTGGGAGGAATATGGCCGTTGACATGCCTTGTGAAAATACCAAAAAAATCAGCTCTTCAGTGTGGAGGTATTTCAACAGAAAAGCGGACAACAGGTGTCAAGCCGTGTGTTGCCTTTGTCAAGCTGTAATAAGTAGGGGTAAGGACTTTAACCACCTCGGAACATCCTCCCTTATACGTCACCTGCAGCGCATTCATAATAAGTCAGTGACAAGTTCAAAAACTTTGGGCGACAGCGGAAGCAGTCCACTGACCAGTAAATCCCTTCCTCTTGTAACCAAGCTCACGCAAACCACCCCACCAACTCCCTCAGTGTCAATTTCCTCCTTCCCCAGGAATGCCAATAGTCCTGCAGGCCATGTCACTGGCAATTCTGACGAGTCCTCTCCTGCCTGGGATTCCTCCGATGCATCCTTGCGTGTAACGCCTACTGCTGCTGGCGCTGCTGTTGTTGCTGCTGGGAGTCGATGGTCATCCCAGAGGGGAAGTCGTAAGCCCACTTGTACTACTTCCAGTAAGCAATTGACTGTCCAACAGTCCTTTGCGAGGAAGATGAAATATCACAGCAATCATCCTGCTGCAAAGCGGATAACTGAGGCCTTGACAACTATGTTGGTGTTAGACGTGCGTCCGGTATCCGCCGTTAGTTCACAGGGAACTAGACAATTTATTGACGCAGTGTGCCCCCGTTACCAAATACCATCTAGGTTCCACTTCTCTAGGCAGGCGATACCGAGAATGTACACGGACGTCAGAAAAAGACTCACCAGTGTCCTAAAAAATGCAGTTGTACCCAATGTCCACTTAACCACGGACATGTGGACAAGTGGAGCAGGGCAGGGTCAGGACTATATGACTGTGACAGCCCACTGGGTAGATGTATGAACTCCCGCCGCAAGAACAGCAGCGGCGGCACCATTAGCAGCATCTCGCAAACGCCAACTCTTTCCTAGGCAGGCTACGCTTTGTATCACCGCTTTCCAGAATACGCACACAGCTGAAAACCTCTTACGGCAACTGAGGAAGATCATCGCGGAATGGCTTACCCCAATTGGACTCTCCTGTGGATTTGTGGCATCGGACAACGCCAGCAATATTGTGTGTGCATTAAATATGGGCAAATTCCAGCACGTCCCATGTTTTGCACATACCTTGAATTTGGTGGTGCAGAATTTTTTAAAAAACGACAGGGGCGTGCAAGAGATGCTGTCGGTGGCCAGAAGAATTGCGGGACACTTTCGGCGTACAGGCACCACGTACAGAAGACTGGAGCACCACCAAAAACTACTGAACCTGCCCTGCCATCATCTGAAGCAAGAAGTGGTAACGAGGTGGAATTCAACCCTCTATATGCTTCAGAGGTTGGAGGAGCAGCAAAAGGCCATTCAAGCCTATACAATTGAGCACGATATAGGAGGTGGAATGCACCTGCCTCAAGTGCAGTGGAGAATGATTTCAACGTTGTGCAAGGTTCTGATGCCCTTTGAACTTGCCACACGTGAAGTCAGTTCAGACACTGCCAGCCTGAGTCAGGTCATTCCCCTCATCAGGCTTTTGCAGAAGAAGCTGGAGACATTGAAGGAGGAGCTAACACGGAGCGATTCCGCTAGGCATGTGGGACTTGTGGATGGAGCCCTTAATTCGCTTAACAAGGATTCACGGGTGGTCAATCTGTTGAAATCAGAGCACTACATTTTGGCCACCGTGCTCGATCCTAGATTTAAAGCCTACCTTGGATCTCTCTTTCCGGCAGACAAAAGTCTGCTGGGGTTGAAAGACCGGCTGGTGAGAAAATTGTCAAGTCAAGCGGAACGCGACCTGTCAACATCTCCTCCTTCACATTCTCCCGCAACTGGGGGTGCGAGGAAAAGGCACAGAATTCCGAGCCCACCCGCTGGCGGTGATGCAGGGCAGTCTGGAGCGACTGCTGATGCTGACATCTGGTCCGGACTGAAGGACCTGACAACGATTACGGACATGTCGTCTACTGTCACTGCATATGATTCTCTCACCATTGAAAGAATGGTGGAGGATTATATGAGTGACCGCATCCAAGTAGGCACGTCACACAGTCCGTACTTATACTGGCAGGAAAAAGAGGCAATTTGGAGGCCCTTGCACAAACTGGCTTTATTCTACCTAAGTTGCCCTCCCACAAGTGTGTACTCCGAAAGAGTGTTTAGTGCCGCCGCTCACCTTGTCAGCAATCGGCGTACGAGGTTACATCCAGAAAATGTGGAAAAGATGATGTTCATTAAAATGAATTATAATCAATTCCTCCGTGGAGACATTGACCAGCAGCAATTGCCTCCACAAAGTACACAGGGAGCTGAGATGGTGGATTCCAGTGGGGACAAATTGATAATCTGTGAGGAGGGGGATGTACACGGTGATATATCGGAGGATGATGATGAGGTGGACATCTTGCCTCTGTAGAGCCAGTTTGTTCAAGGAGAGATTAATTGCTTCTTTTTTGGTGGGGGTCCAAACCAACCCGTCATTTCAGTCACAGTCGTGTGGCAGACCCTGTCACTGAAATGATGGGTTGGTTAAAGTGTGCATGTCCTGTTTATACAACATAAGGGTGGGTGGGAGGGCCCAAGGACAATTCCATCTTGCACCTCTTTTTTCTTTAATTTTTCTTTGCGTCATGTGCTGTTTGGGGAGGGTTTTTTGGAAGGGACATCCTGCGTGACACTGCAGTGCCACTCCTAGATGGGCCCGGTGTTTGTGTCGGCCACTAGGGTCGCTTATCTTACTCACACAGCTACCTCATTGCGCCTCTTTTTTTCTTTGCGTCATGTGCTGTTTGGGGAGGGTTTTTTGGAAGGGACATCCTGCGTGACACTGCAGTGACACTCCTAGATGGGCCCGGTGTTTGTGTCGGCCACTAGGGTCGCTTATCTTACTCACACAGCTACCTCATTGCGCCTCTTTTTTTCTTTGCGTCATGTGCTGTTTGGGGAGGGTTTTTTGGAAGGGACATCCTGCGTGACACTGCAGTGACACTCCTAGATGGGCCCGGTGTTTGTGTCGGCCACTAGGGTCGCTTATCTTACTCACACAGCTACCTCATTGCACCTCTTTTTTTCTTTGCGTCATGTGCTGTTTGGGGAGGGTTTTTTGGAAGGGACATCCTGCGTGACACTGCAGTGACACTCCTAGATGGGCCCGGTGTTTGTGTCGGCCACTAGGGTCGCTTATCTTACTCACACAGCTACCTCATTGCGCCTCTTTTTTTCTTTGCGTCATGTGCTATTTGGGGAGGGTTTTTTGGAAGGGACAACCTGCGTGACACTGCAGTGACACTCCTAGATGGGCCCGGTGTTTGTGTCGGCCACTAGGGTCGCTTATCTTACTCACACAGCTACCTCATTGCGCCTCTTTTTTTCTTTGCGTCATGTGCTGTTTGGGGAGGGTTTTTTGGAAGGGACATCCTGCGTGACACTGCAGTGCCACTCCTAGATGGGCCCGGTGTTTGTGTCGGCCACTAGGGTCGCTTATCTTACTCACACAGCTACCTCATTGCGCCTCTTTTTTTCTTTGCGTCATGTGCTGTTTGGGGAGGGTTTTTTGGAAGGGACATCCTGCGTGACACTGCAGTGACACTCCTAGATGGGCCCGGTGTTTGTGTCGGCCACTAGGGTCGCTTATCTTACTCACACAGCTACCTCATTGCGCCTCTTTTTTTCTTTGCGTCATGTGCTGTTTGTGGAGGGTTTTTTGGAAGGGACATCCTGCGTGACACTGCAGTGACACTCCTAGATGGGCCCGGTGTTTGTGTCGGCCACTAGGGTCGCTTAGCTTAGTCATCCAGCGACCTAGGTGCAAATTTTAGGACTAAAAATAATATTGTGAGGTGTGAGGTATTCAGAATAGACTGAAAATGAGTGTAAATTATGGTTTTTGAGGTTAATAATACTTTGGGATCAAAATGACCCCCAAATTCTATGATTTAAGCTGTTTTTTAGTGTTTTTTGAAAAAAACACCCGAATCCAAAACACACCCGAATCCGACAAAAAAAATTCGGTGAGGTTTTGCCAAAACGCGGTCGAACCCAAAACACGGCCGCGGAACCGAACCCAAAACCAAAACACAAAACCCGAAAAATTTCCGGCGCTCATCTCTACCCTACACCTCATCTGTACCGATTTTCAGCATAGAAAAGTTGGAGGGTATGGACTATACAGTGATATATAAGGGGGAATAACACTGCTCCCAGCTCACACTGATACGTGGCATTATTCATATATAAAGGAGAGGGACAGTACAGTGATATATGAGAGGGCAGGGCCGGCCCTAACCAATATGATGCCCTAGGCAAGATTTTGGCTGGTGCCTCCTAGCACCACCACTGGTTGCACCTCTTCCCAGCACCATCACCCCTCACCCATAGCAGTCCTTATTTTGGTGTTTGTACCCCCTATATTTTAAATAGGAACAGTTCGCACATTTGGCGCACAGCCCAAAAAGGGTGTGTTTTTGCTGGCAAGGGGCATGGCCACACAATAGTAACCCCAATTCCAATTACGCCTCACTGTACTGCAACTTTATTCACATTTGATCATGCGATAGTGTCCATAATTCATATTACATCCCACAGTAGTATTACTTTACCTTATAAACATTACTCCTCACAGTAGAGCCCCTTATTCACATAACATCACATTGAATTGCTCCTTATTCACATTACACCACACCCTATTGCTCTTTATTCATATTAGATGACACAGTAGTGCCCTTTCTATACGCAACGCCACATAGTAGAGCACCCTATACACATAATGCCACACATTAGTAATGCATTTATATACATAATTCCACAGTAATGCCCCTTACACATTATTAATGTCCTTATAAACATAATGTGCCTTACACATTATGACAACCTATATTAATGCCCTTTTACACATAATGTCCCTTACATATATGCCGCACATTATTAGTGCCCCTTTACACATAATGACACACATACAGTAGTACCCTGTTACACATATGCCACACATTATTAATGCACTTATACACATAATGACACACATAGTGCCCCTTACACATGTGTTGCACATTATTAATGCATTTTTACATGACACACATAATGCTCCTTACACATATTCCGAACACTACTGCACAACCAACCCACTCACATAAATGCAAATGTAACCAGCGCTCTATCTATATGGATATTATGAGGGTGGCAGCAATACGTGATTGGGGCTAAACCCAAAGCCTCCAGAAATTAAATAGCGTTTATCAAAGTTTCACAACTGCGCCTGTGTAAAGATGTTATAGATGTTGTATAAAAGAACCAGAAGTGAAAAACAAACTATCTGAATAATAATGTTTAATAAACTATCATAAATGTTGTAAATTCATAATTTGCAAAAATGCAAACCCTAGTGACCAAAAGAAAGTTTGGTATTACGTAGATAAGAAATGAAAAATAAAAATAAAAATAAAATGAAAAAATAGAAATAAAAATAAAATGAAAAATATCCGGGAAGTCTGTATTGTTTGAGATTAAGAATTGAAAAATTGTTACCAGTCCAAAAGAAAAATTACTTATGTGGTGAAAATAGAGTGTGGCGTCCCACCTCTTTCACACCTTAGGTGTAGTCCTGTACTCACTTGAGTACACAGTGAAATTGGAATTTCTGAACTGATACTGGAGTTTACGGAGTGAAGAGTCCGTTACAGATGTTATAAATCAATCCTCTTCCCAGAGGGTGGTGATGATCTTGAGTGCGGTCACTTTACTAAGGGGTACCCCAAATGGATAGCGGAGGAACAAGGTGAATAGGGGACAAGGTGACTAGAAACTCCGGACTCCCCGCTTGTCACCTCTGTCACGAACCACGGGAGGCGCCCGTATCCACTGGCGTCCACCGCCTGCCGAGACCGGGGGATGCGGTCACGTCTCTGGGGGGAAGGTATCACAGGCTTCGGGACCCACAAGGGGACTGTCCGCCGTGAACCCTCCCTCCTACGGAGTGAGTTACCTTGTATCCTATGCTTGATCCCGTCGACTGCTTCCACGGCTCTGATCGGTCTTCTCTGCGCCTGGTGATCGGTGCTCTGCTTATCTGATCTTCTCCCCTCTTGGCCGCGCGGTTCAAACTTCCTCCGCAATTCTTGTATCATACGTGTGTTCAGTCTGGATTTGTTTTTGGAAAGCCACTGTGGTCTGTGTGGATATCTGGAAAAGTTTGGAAGTGTAGTACTGTCTTTCCTCTCTCCTCTCCAACGCGTATCGACCCGTCTGGGTCTTCCTCAGGGAGTCCTTAATCGCCATCTTTGTTGAGGGCTTTTTATGCCCATGATAATTGTGTCATACAAATGGGTGTGTTCATTTAGTTCTGCAAATCAACTACGCAGACAGCTGCATTGTATTATTGAAACTAGGTGATACAAAGTGTTTCAGTTGCAGTGCATAGTAAACACTGAGCAGTATGTATAAAAATATGAAAAATATATATATAATAAAATAAAATTATACTTGAACGGTAGAGTGACTTCGTATATTGTTAGTGTATTACAACCAATACAATTGCTTGACAATGAATTGCTGATCAGGTGGAATAGATTCATCAATTTCTGTTATTCTTGGAAATTCTTAATTGATCATGAAAATGTGACATTTTAAGTCTTTAATATTCTGTTGGCGGATAATATTTATAAGTTGTGGTTTTACTAAAAAAATGCATAAATTATGTTAAACTAAAACCCAAATTAATTGATCTATTGTAGGGTTTCAGGTCTTAATATTTAATTGTTTTTACCCTGATTAACAGTTATTAATCTGTTTGAGACCTAATATTATGGTGGGTGGTATATTGAAGATGCAAGAGAAATGGGGGGGTGGGGGGTTTTGGGGGGGAAGATGGTCATATTATTCCATCCGTTAATCTGGGGATCCTTATAGGGATATGTGGTTCGCAAGGTGTATGACTGTATTGTTATCAGTTCATCACTTTGGCCTCAGTTCATCACTATTGACCTCACTTCATTATCTAGATTAGTAAAGTGACCGCACTCAAGATCATCACCACCCTCTGGGAAGAGGATTGATTTATAACATCTGTAACGGACTCTTCACTCCGTAAACTCCAGTATCAGTTCAGAAATTCCAATTTCACTGTGTACTCAAGTGAGTACAGGACTACACCTAAGGTGTGAAAGAGGTGGGACGCCACACTCTATTTTCACCACATAAGTAATTTTTCTTTTGGACTGGTAACAATTTTCAATTCTTAATCTCAAACAATACAGACTTCCCAGATATTTTTCATTTTATTTTTATTTTTTCATTTTATTTTTATTTTTCATTTCTTATCTACGTAATACCAAACTTTCTTTTGGTCACTAGGGTTTGCATTTTTGCAAATTATGAATTTACAACATTTATGATAGTTTATTAAACATTATTATTCAGATCGTTTGTTTTTCACTTCTGGTTCTTTTATACAACATCTATAACATCTTTACACAGGCGCAGTTGTGAAACTTTGATAAACGCAAACCACTCACATGCACACAGCACTCACACTTCCACTAACACTGTGACCTCTGCCTCTGCTTGGATACAGATATGTCCTCATAAATCTTGCCTCAATGCTAACATCTGGCACCTTTTTTTATGAAAATGCATCTTATTTGCATTGCTATGTGGCTAGGATGCACAAGCAGATTCTGCTGATTAAAATGATATGCAGCATGCCTATATACTGTGTGAGACTGTGGCTGTATCTGCATATGAAATGCTATACAGAATATAGGCATGCCGCATATCATTTTAATCAGCAGAAGCTGCAGATGCCCCTAGGCATATCAAATGCCCTAGGCAATTGCCTAGTTTGCCTATAGCTATGGTCGGCTCTGTGAGAGGGAATAACAAAGCTCCCAGCTCACACTGATATGTGGTATTATTATTATATAGAGGAGAGGGGACTATACAGTGATATATGAGGGGGAATAACACAGCTCCCAGTTCACACTGATATGTGGTATTATTACTATTATATAGAGGAGAGGGGACTATACAGTGATATATGAGGGGGAATAACAGCTCCCAGCTCACACTGATATGTGGTATTATTCATATATAAAGGAGAGGGACAGTACAGTGATATATGAGAGGGAATAACACAGCTCCCAGCTCACACTGATATGTGGTATTATTATTATTATTATTATTATTATTATTATGATATAGAGGAAAGGGGACTATACAGTGATATATGAAGGGGAATAACACAGCTCCCAGCTCACACTGATATGTGGTATTATTATTATTATTATTATTATTATTATATAGAGGAGAGGGGACTATACAGTGATATATGAGGGGGAATAACACAGCTCCCCGCTCACATTGATATGTGGTTCAGTTTTAAAAGTTATCACATGCAATAAGATTTATCCTGAAATTTGAAACTTGGTGACAGCAAAGAGGTGTCAAGTATCAGGAAGAAAACTATAAAGTAAATTTATGATAAAACGTTTGAACTCTATTGTTGATTTTTCTAATAATCCTTTCAAACTTGCATATAAGACTTTTTCTTGCGGTCCACACAATCCTAGACCTTAATTATTCGGCCCAGATGGGATTTTGAGTTTGACATGCCTGCTGTAGATCGTAGATTGACAGGATGGCTGTAGGTTGTTTTTAGCCAGCAGAACTGCATATTTGGAATTTTCCCAACTAAAGGCCTAATTCAGATATTGATGCAGAGCACATCGGTGCTGCATCTTTGGATGCAGCAGTGATGTGTAAAAAAAGGCATCTGTAGGAAAGAAAACGCCTCCTGTCAGCATCTACGATCTGAGTGCTGCTTCCGAAGATGCAGCTTCGGATCACTGATGGTTGCGATCTTGGTTGCATCGGTCATTTTAGAAAGCCGAGGCTAACTCAGAATGTCTGACGGAACTGACGCAGACCCTGGCCTCAGCCCTCCCAGAAAACAGGAGTCCAGTCTCCATTTTCAGCAATGTGTACGAGCCTGCCCCCTAACGCTGGCAGCCTGTCAATCATTCTACGGTTTTAGGGGCACTGCATGGGATAGTGCAGGGCCTGTTCTTCACCCACCATCATCGGAGATGTCCAAAGGCTGCTGGAGGGAAACTGGCCAGGACATATGAACATACATGTGAAATTGTATGTAACATATGCCCTGACTTCCTTGCCCGGGAATCAGCAGCCAACGCAGCATGCCACACACTGCTCAGCCTGTCAATCATCATTTAGCCCACCCCTGGACTCCCATTGGCTGGTTCCACATGAGTCCGGGGACAAGCTAAAGGATGATTGACAGGCTGGGCAGCGTTAGGCATGCTGCGGCAGCCTCTGATTCCCAGGAAAGGAAGCCAGGACATGTTACATACAACTTCACATGTATGTCCTGTCTAGATCCCCCATGCATGCTTTGAACCAGTGCCGTAACTAGACATTTTAGTGCTGTGTGCAAGAAACAGCATCGGCGCGCCCCCTCCAAATATAAAACAGGGCCAATGCACGCCGTAGGCGCGCGCCAAAAATATACAGCTGTGGCTTCATGGGGAATGGGTGTAACCACATAGCTCCCTTTTACACAGTATGGCAGGTAGAGTCCCCTTTTACACATTAGGCACGTAGACTTCCCCTTTTACACAGTACGGCACGTAGAGTCCCCCCTTTACACATTACGGCAGGCAGAGTCCCCCTTTTACACAGTACAGCAGATAGAGTCCCCTTTTACACATTAGGCAGAGTCCCCTTTTACACATGAGGCAGAGTCCCCCTTTTACACATTACGGCAGGCGGAGTCCCCCTTTTACACAGTACGGCAGGTAGAGTCCCCTTTTACACATTAGGCACGTAGAGTCCCCCTTTTACACATTAAGGCAGCAGAGTCTCCTCTTTTTACACATTAGGCAGCAGAGTCCCCCTTTGTTATATATTACAGCAACAGAGCCCCCTTTTTCACATTAGGCAGGGAGAGTGTGTTTGTATGTCACATTAGGCGGGGAGAGTGTGTGTGTTTATGTGTGTGTGTCACATTGGCGTGGAGAGTGTGTGTGTGTGTGTGTGTGTGTGTGTCACATTAGACGTGGAGAGTGTGTGTGTGTGTGTGTGTGTGTGTGTGTGAGACATTAGGCAGGGAGAGTGCAAGTGTGTGTGTGTGTGTTGTCACCTGTGGGGGCGATCCGGCAACCTGACAGGCGAAGACACTGTTCTACAGAAGCTCCCACTCCTACTCCATTGCTGATGCGGCGCTGGCGTCATCAGCAGAGGCGGGTCAAACGGCAGCAGGGCCTGCAGGCGGCTTCAGTGGCACTCCCTCTCCTCCCCCTTTGCAGCGGTGGCGGGTCTCACAGCAGCGGCGGCTCCTATACGGCAACAGGCGGCTCAGTAGTGCTCCCTCTCCTCGTCCTTTGCAGCGGCGGCAGGTCTCACAGAAGGAATTAGCTAAGGGCCTTATAACAAGAGAGTGATGTAGTGCCACTCTACAGCAGCAGCTGTGAACCCCCTGAGCCCTTCTACAAATGGTGTGTGAACTGGTTGTATTGTCATGCAGATTGTCCTATTATCACCTCGTTTACAGACTATCCTATCACTGCCCCTTCCCATAAAGCGGAGTGATACACTGGCATAGTCAGAATGAGCTATGGTTCGTGAGTTCTGTTGCTTTCAGAGCAACACATATAGAAAAGGAGATATGGGAAATGAATGCTGCCACTTGTAGGTTGACTTATATAAAAGGGAACCATCAGCAATTGGCTGTTCATCTCCAGGTTGGGGCGACACAAGGGAGCCTGGATACAATCCTCCACATGATGTTGACACAGATGTGATAAGTATCAGTAATATGCACAATGAAATTTGTCTCTCCCATGATGAGACAGAATGGATAATAGTCAGAGCTTTTAAGACATTAGTGGACCAAGAGCAAAGATCACATTCATTGACCTTTTGCTCCCTTGCAAAACACATGGGTGCTGATGCCGAGTCTTAATGTATTTATATCCAAATTCACAGAAGTAAAATGTGTTCATTAACAAAACAAAATTGTATACATAAATAAGGTTGCAAACATCGCAAGACATGTGCGGGTCTGCATCAATAGCGTCAGGTTTATGTAAAAAACATTTACCATTTTAAAACAACAGCAGCAGGGCCTGCAGGCGGCTTCAGTGGCGCTCCCTCTCCTCCTCCTTTGCAGCAGCGGCGGGTCTCACAGGAGGAATTAGCTGAGGTAGCGGCGGCTCCTATACGGTAACAGGCGGCTCAGTAGCGCTCCCTCTCCTCCTCCTTTGCAGCGGCGTCAGGTCTCACAGAAGGAATTAGCTAAGGGCCTTAGCTAATTCCTCCTGTGAGACCTGCTGCCGCTGCAAAGAAGGAGGGGAGGGAGCGCTACTGTTGCCGTATAGGAGCCGCCGCTGCCTCAGCTAATTCCTCCTGTGAGACCTGCTGCCTCTCCTTTGCAGCGGCAGTGGGTCTCACAGGAGGAATTAGCTGAGGCAGCGGCGGCTCCTTTACAGCAACAGGCGGCTCCCTCTCCCTCCCGCTCCCTCTCCTTTGCAGCGGCGGCGGGTGTCACAGGAGGAGTTTCCGCACGGGGGACTGTGCTGTGTCCTGCGCCACCGCTCCCCATCCCTTACAGAGGCGGCGGCGCCGGCGGACAGCATAACTAAAATGCTCGTACAGTACATGGGGGTGTGTTGCCTGATGGTGCGCCTTCAGTGCAGTTGCGCTGTGGGCAAGGCACCATCGACACACACCTAGTTACGGCCCTGGTTTGAACACACAATTCCAAACTCACAGATTTATGCCAAACAAAAATGGAGATCATTCTAGGGATGACCATCAACGGTTTTAACTATCGATGGTTGATGGTGTATTTACCAACAGGGTAAAACAGTAAATTATTAAACCATCAATAGTTCAGGTCTGGCAAGGCGCAAAATAACAGAGACTGAGGTCGTACTGTACATGCACATTACTGAAAAGCAATGGAATTTCACTTGCCAGAATTACATACTGTATACTGCTTATACACTGCAGCTAGATACAGCTACAAAGTATATAGCGATTTACCCATATACAGTAAATGAAATGTTAATCTTGGGACTACAAATAAATATTAAGTATAGCAAATGAAAAAAATACAAATTTCCTCTATTCATGACTGAAGGTTGATTGTTTACTACCTGCATTAAACTAAAATAATACCAGTGAAGCAAAAAATAAAATAAAATAACAACATCAAGATACCTGGAACAGCACAATCAACTTGGTCACTCAGCCTGATTACATTACTAAAGCAGACCTCTTTGTGCTGAAAAGAGACGCCTTCCTTAGGTGAACAGCTAGGAGGCTCTCTTCCTGCACATTCCCTCTGTACCTTATACACAGACCACAGCTCTCTCTTCTCTCACTGCCGAGAAGGGCTGAAATTCGTACCACTTCCAGCTTTTACTGATGCATACTTATAAAGACCTCTTTAATGTACTGAAAACCTTTAACTTTGTGGATAATGTAATGTGCAACATAATTAATTCACCAGTCTCTTTCTAAAGATGTAAAGAAGAAGCAGGAGCTTTATTTGTTTGCTGTACCCCTCTGCCTACTCCAAAAAGAGAAAGGTAGGTACAGTATGTGCTCTGGAATCTTTGGACACATTGTACAGTATTTGTACAATGTCTTTTCAGTTTAGTATGTGGGAATACTTGTTATTCAATATCTATATTATATAGTACAATACTATATCATATTATATTATATTGTATAATACCTATTTTAAAGTTGTTCACATAACATATCCAAGCATAATATATCTTTGTGGAATATTTGTATAACGATTTTGTAAAGTTCTTGAATTAAGTTGCAGAACATGAAAATGATTTTCTTGTCAGTTCTTGTTAGATCTATCATAAATTGAGTAACCCTAACTTACAGTATATGTTCTAAGTACTGTAATATATTTTTTTATTGCTACTTGAAAAATACAAGGTTATAGTGTGTTATAGTGTGATCATCTTACATTTGCTTAATGAACAGATCGTAGTTTGTATGCCTTAAAAATTAATTCTGCAGCAGTCTAATTTGTGAAAATATATATTTTACATGCCATTGTTGAATTATTTTGTTATCTAAAATAATATGTAATATGAATTGATTTGTCTTTTTTTAGCGATGAGCAGATAAAGTTCAAAATTGCACAAAATATATATATTTTTACAGAAAGATAAGGCAAAACAAAAACAATATCTTTCATAAGCTGTATGAATCCCAGCACAAACATTCTACAGCTTATCATTGTTACTAAAAATAAAGTAAGTACGGTACTGCAGGTTTCTGAGTTGATGTTTGTCATTGAATCATCACAGTCCTCTGTTCTTGCTACAGTGAATAAAGATTATGACCTTGCAGTCTTTTCAAGTGGTTGAACTGACAATGGTGTTTTTCTAGCAATGTCCTAATTTAACAAATTAACATGAAATTGTTTTAGAAAAGGGTAGTGCTAAATATAGTAACTGTTTCTTTCCTGGCCATAAATGCAACTTACATAATTAACAGTCATACTATAGCACATTTTAGATGATCATTCCACAAGATTGCTACATGGGCTACAATAATACTCTCATTATAGTGAATATCATTAAATCAATACATTAAATTTACTTTTTATTGAACTGATGATATATTTGGTGGACATTGAGGTTACAGTGAAAAAGTGGCATAAAAATACTGTATAGAAAACTGAATTATTTTATGTTATGATCTCAGTTTCACTGTTGATAGGTAAATGAAGTAGTAGTGTGGCAGTCCAAACGCTTATTAACTGGAGGAGATGGTCTACTCAAAGAGCCTAGTTAAGCCAGAAACAGTCTGGAAATGACTAAAGCACCAAGGGGCAGCTGTAACCTGAAAAGGAAGCAAGGACGGCCATCGGTGGGTTTGTCAGCGATGGTCACCATCAGGGCCATTGAGATCAGGGGGAGCATGTACCAATTACCTGGACTTGTTGGAGGGACCCAGCAGGAGTCCAGGCCTGCCCCCCCCTACCTGTCTCTCCTCTCTCCACCACCCAGCACAGCTACAGTGGGGCCAGAGTGTCTGCTGCCACTGAGAAGCAGCGGCAGCCTCTTCTTGTGCAGGGGGTGGAAGATTTCTCACTGATCGTGCACCCCTCTGCATTTGCCAATGGCTGAGGGGCTCACAGCACCCCCTTGTTCATTGCGCATTGCCATATATAATTATTCCAATTTTTATCCCCTAAGGGAGAGTGATCATGGGTCCTGCAATTAGACCATGCCCCCACAATAATTGCCAGGGCCCCAGACAGCTCTCTACAATACTGTTCACCATTGATGGTGCCATCAGTGAGTAACATCGATGGCATGAACCCATTGACGGTGAACTATTAATGGTTTGCATCCATTGATGGACATATCTGCTGGGGAGCATAGCAAGACAATTATGTTCAGGTGTGGGGCTTAAGGTGCATACACACAGTGAGATATTGGCTATGTCCGATTTTGACTTTGCGATTTCCCCCTGAAATCCCTGGAGCCCTGAACTTCACACTGATATTGACTATTTTAACTTGAGCTTTTGACAAAGTACCAATTTTGACTATACTATATAAGAGATTGTACACCATATAGTCAAGATTGACTTGCCTGCACAGTCTATCTTTTCTTGCGATACCGACCCCACGGTAGCGCGCATCGATATCGCAAGCTGTATATACACGATGTGATTTGTACTAATTTTCCTTATGATTTTGACTATATAGTCAAAATCGTAAGGTTACATTGCACCATGTGTATGCACCTTTAGTGATATAGGGCTAAGCTCTGTGCTTGGGGGAAAGACAATATCATTGACAGAAAGCCATGGATAGTAGAGAAACATCTGATTTAAGTCTTCCATGGCAAAACCATCAACGATCGATGGGAAGCCACTGCTGGTTGTTGTTAAGGAAGGAAGGTGTCTACATTTATTACATTATTATTATTATTATTATTATTATTATTATTATTACTACTACTACTATTATTATTGCATAAGGAAACTAGATTACATGAAGTAAAGTTTTGTAATGTTGAGTCTGCCTATTTTAAGATGTTGTCCATATTAAAATCACATGCAGCAGTATATTTACTAATCATCAGTATATAGTAGGTTTTTTTTAACAGGTTTGAGATTCATTGATTTAGTGAAAATTCACCAAATATACAGCCTTTAGAACACAAGAGATCATTGGCTCACCATCGATGTTCTTTTCAGAAGAAGTAAAGAAGCCCGAAAATACTATGTGGTGGGATAGGAACCTGCTGCAAAGCTGACAGCAAACCCTTCCAAATAATAGACTTGCCTCTTGCAGGCAAGTTTGTTTTAAGAGTTGCACAGATCAGTATGTATGTGCAGGCTTAGCTGTGTTTACATTGTAACACGAGTAAACAAATAAATCCTACTCCAAAATGATAACCAGCCTCTGAGCATAAGCTGGCATTGAAAAAAAGTAGGCCCCCCCCCCCATTCCTCTTACCCCCCCTTCCCCTTCCAACCCCTCATAGTTTACAATACCAGCCAAGGCTTAAAGGCGCAGGAATAGTTATCAGTTTGGAGGGGAATTCACGCCATGCTATTCCTAGTTTTACTCCTTTCAACACTGTAAACACAGCTAAACTTGCATAGATCATACAGATCTGTGCAGTGTGCTTATTGATGATGGATTTTCACTGGATTTGCGGCAGTTATGCAGCAGGATTGGGGCTTCAAATCCAATGAGTTCTGATGGCGGATCTTAAATTACTCAAAACTGATGCATAGTTAATACTTTTATAATTTAGACACTAAACTGCTGTCAATTGCTGTCTGATTTGACAGCAAACCTGACGCTTAGTGATTTTACACTCAGTAGTACTTGTTTCTAGTACTATGTATTTTTGGGATCAGTACGAAATCCCGCTGGACGGTATCCCGGCGTCGAAATACCGACACCGGAATCCTGACCAGCACAATCCCGACAGGGGTGGCGAGCTGCGGGCACGCTGCCTCGCTACGCTCGGCACACTATTTTATTCTCCCTCTATGGGTGGCGTGGAAACCCACGAAGGGAGAATATGTCGGGATTGTGCTGGCCGGGATTCTGGTGTCGGTATTTCGACCGCCGGGATTCCGTCCGGCGGGATCTTGACCGCATCCCATATTTTTGGTCTGTTCCACTGTTTTCTATGCATGCTTATTACTGCTAGAGGAGGGATCTGATCTAGCTGCTAGAAATGAATGCTGGCTTCTAAATTGACCAACACATGGCCAGCCAATCAGGAGCCAGCTGATATTTCTATCTTCCTGCAGAGATCTTGTGCTCCCTGCTTAGTGTAAGCTTAAGGACCCTGCTAAGTTGAATAAACATTTCTGGGGGTCTAGGGAAGGATCCCAGGTTTAAACATTTCCAAAAATTGAACCAGGTTTATTATAGTAATCTTAGTCATAGCAATAAATGTTCAGTATCTGCTTTGATAACTACAGTAGCAATGGACTGACATACTGTAGATTTAATATTTAAAATAAAAAAAATATAATTGCCTTTTTCCTTCTGATCAACATTTATATTGTATTCCCAGACAGTACTTCAGGGATTTATTCATATTTATTGGAAGTAGAAAACAATTGTAAGGTGTGATGAGAGGTGGGAATCGGGCTTTCTTAAGAAAGCTTAAATCTGTCTAGGATCCTCTATTGCTGGTCACAGGGGAATCATCATCATGATTTTTAATATCCATTTTTGATACTCTGAGCGGCTGTGACATTTGTTTTGTAGCCTGTTACCTGATGATTATTTCTGGGTATGTGTTGGTGTACATGTTATATGCTAATGTCTGCAATATATTTCAGCTCTGTATGTACCATTTGTTCATACAGTAACTATTGTGTTTTACTCCACTTTGATTGTCCCCACATAATAAGGTCAAGCATTTCTGTAACAGTCTTTAATTAAAGTTGTGCTAAATTATCAATTTGCTGTCTACAGTACTTGCAATATTGTACCCACAACAAAACAGAATCTGAGGGCAGAGGCAGTACGGGGGTCATCGCGCAAGTTCAAAAAGGAAGCATGGCCTCATAGGAAGGGTGTGGTCTCGCTGGAAGCCTATGTTTACTACCATCTGGTGTATGGCCTCGCTGGGAGGGGGCATTACCTTGGAGACTCTGGCTGCACTTGCACTGTCGGCTCCTTCTCTATGACAGAAGCTAGGTGCTGCACAAGAATGTCACAGTGCAGCCCCCTGGCTCCTTGTCACTGGGGAGGAACCTGCATTATGGTGTCACCCATGGAAGGGTGAAATCCGGGTGTGGTACACATCAGGGAGGTGCAGTGAGCTAAATGGCTCAGGAGGCACTAGCTAGCACCAGAGCCAGATTTACACACAAAATATGAGCCAAAGGGTACATGTGGGTATTATACACAGGTGCAGCAGTATAAACTCCTGGAAATTTAGTGAGTTTTGATCACAGATGTGCGGAAAAGATAAGCAGGACATAGACTTTTTACTCCAGAGTTTTGGCTATAAAAATGATTAGAATAATGCAAAGAAGATATTTCAAACATATTCTTTGTATTTTTCATATACTTTATACAATAAAAACTCTGGTACAAATGTAAGTATGACAGGAAAGGCTCTGCTTCACCTGCCTCAGCCCACCACACGTCACTGGTACACATTCCCCGTGCACCCCTTGAGATGCATCTGTCTGGGGGTGCTGCATCCAAGTCTACTGGGGCTATTTATCTGTCTGTAGTTACCAGGGCTAGACTGCCCATCTGGCACTTCTGTCAAATTCCAGAATGACTGATGGGCTGGGCCGGCCACGCAGAGAGACTGGGGCTGGCCGAGCAGCTCAGTCTCCTGCAACACAGCTCATCTTTCTGGCTCACATAAACAGGTGCTTGCTGAGTGGCTCCATCTCCTGGCACTCTGATTGGTCACCCAGCATAGAGAGATGGTAGCATGACACGAGGCTAGGGCCCCATGACCAGCGGCATGCCCATGTGAGCTGTGACCACACCCCCTTTTTGTGCATGTCTGTGATATGTGCGCACAATAAAACTGTAAACTGGAAAGAAATTTCAGCAATGGTGCACAATAAAAGTCCCCCACAATGCAGCTATAGTTGTGTATAGGAGTAAGCATTCAATTTACTCAAGAATACATAAGAAAAGAAGTATTACAAAACTAATAAGCACTAGGAAGAATAACACGTTCAACCCTATATGGTGATAGATCACACCTCAAACCACAACCGCTTTATGAGTAGAAACCAGGTTTACTTGAAGGAAATTTAGGTATGGAGAAACTCCTCTTTGTTCATACAATTCCACAATATTACATGTAAAAGAAAAAAAAACATATAATAATGCAGACCATCATTATAGAATGAATTTTTAATTCACGATGTCCACTTACAAACAAGTGATTGGTATCAGCATAATGGTTATCTCACAATGGCAAAGCAGCATAGGTCTGGTGTAGTAGTTCAGATGGCAGGGAACACCTTTTCATATATAAGATGTAGTGACCACACCCGGCGCTACCTATTCACCCAAATGAACAATTCTCCTTAACAGCTTACTTTTTCGGTAACAATCGTGTTTACAATTGATGTCGCATAAGTCTTATTTCAAAGAAGACTCATGTCTGAAAAATTAAGACACACAGAACATAGTGCAACCAATTTTGGTAATAAACAGATAAAGAATTTATTTGTTCAACTCACATAAATATGAGTCAATATAGCATATCATCCACCAGATGGCGTTGGTCCTTAGTTCTCACAGGAACTTCAATGCAATATTGCAAAAACCTCCACTAGATGGTATGGGACATCAATCCCCGCAGATATACTGCAAACTCAGGTTCTTGCTATCTGGAAACCCGTTCACGACGTAGTTACAGCTGGCTCTGTTTGGAATCTGGTCTCCAGTATTGATCCCAGATGGGTGATATATGCTTTTAATTATTTGTTTTATGTAAGTGTGTTTTTGTCAGAATAAAACTCTTTTATGGTTAAGCCGTACTGCACCATATATCTATCTTTCTGAGTTTCCAGTATATCTGCGGGGATTGATGTCCCATACCATCTAGTAGAGGTTTTTGCAATATTGCATTGAAGTTCCTGTGAGAACTAAGGACCAACGCCATCTGGTGGATGATATGCTATATTGACTCATATTTATGTGAGTTGAACAAATAAATTCTTTATCTGTTTATTACCAAAATTGGTTGCACTATGTTCTGTGTGTCTTAATTTTTCAGACATGAGTCTTCTTTGAAATAAGACTTATACGACATCAATTGTAAACACGATTGTTACCGAAAAAGTAAGCTGTTAAGGAGAATTGTTCATTTGGGTGAATAGGTAGCGCCGGGTGTGGTCACTACATCTTGTGTCTGGTTCTTGTTTGGGGTCTTGGTGAAGGCTCATTTGTACCACATAGGCTGCCACTATACACATTTTAGCGCAGACCAAACCACACTATTTTGTTTTGTTTGAGACCTTTTCATATATATTCCAGAACATTGTGAAGGATACCATAAAAAAACAAAATACAAGCAAATAGTGCAAATAGGTAAAAACAAAAAGATATTTAATACAGATGTACACTTACAAACAAGTGTTTAAAACACAGCTTTATTAGATCCAGGGCCGGCTCGAGGCATGTTCGACTCGAGCGGCCGCGCAGGGCGCCACCCTGAAAGGGCGCCGCGCGCTGGCGCCGCCATGTCGGAGCCTGGAGCCGGCCCTGATCTCCCCTGCTGTCCTCCCGCTTGTTAGTGAGCTGTGTGCGCTATGCGGCACCGGCGTCTGATGTCAGACACCAGCGCCGCACATCGCGCACAGTTCTGTGTCAGACAGCGGCGCGCACAGCAGCACTCCCCCTCCCTCGGCACGGCAGGTACTGGGGGCATATGTGGCACTGTGGGGGGCATTTATCTGGCACAGTGGGGGCATTAATGTATCTGGCACTGTGGGGGGCATTCATTTATCTGGCACTGTGGGGGGGGGGCATTTATCTGGCACTGTGGGGGCATTTATCTGTGCACTGTGAGGGGGCATTAATGTATCTGGCACTGTGGGGGCATTTCTGGCACTGTGGGGTCATGTATCTATCTGGGACTGTGGGGGCATATCTGGCACTGGGGGGGGGGCATTAATGTATCTGGCACTGTGGGGGACATTTATCTGGCACTGTGGGGGGCATTTATCTGGCACTGTGGGGGGGATTTATTTATCTGGCACTGTGGGGGGGCATTAATGTATCTGGCACTGTGGGGGGCATTTATCTGGCACTGTGGGGGCATTTATCTGTGCCTTGTGAGGGGGCATTAATGTATCTGGCACTGTGGGGGCATTTCTGGCACTGTGGGGTCATGTATCTATCTGGGTCTGCGGGGGCATATCTGGCACTGGGGGGGGGGGGCATTGATGTATCTGGCACTGTGGCGGCATTTATCTGGCACTGTGATCGGGCATTAATGTATCTGGCACTGTGGGGGCATTTATCTGGCACTGTGAGGGGGCATTAATGTATCTGGCACTGTGGGGTCATTTATCTATCTGGGACTGTGGGGGCTTATCTGGCACTGTGGGGGGCATTTATATATCTGGCACTGTGGGGGGTAGTTATGTATCTGGCACTGTGGGGGGCATTTATGTATCTGGCACTGTTGGGGGCATTTATGTATCTGGCACTGTGGGGGGCATTTATGTATCTGGCACTGTGGGGGCAATTATGTTTCTCGCACTGCTGGGGGGGCATGTCATGTGCATTTGGCACTGCTGGGGGGGCATGTCATGTGCATTTGGCACTGCTGGGGGGCATGTCATGTGCATCTGGCACGGCTGGGGGGCATGTCGTGTCTAGCTGGCACGGCTGGGGGGCATATCATGTAGTGTTCCCATGTCTCAGTGCAATACCTGGCGCAAAGTGTCTAACGTGCTCTGCCTGGCGCAAAGTGTCTAACGTGCTCTGCCTGGTGAAAAGTGTCTAACGTGCTCTGCCTGGCACAAAGTGTCTTAACGTGCTCTACCTGTCGCAGTGTGTATAGGAGGTTCTACCTGGTGCAATGTGTATTAGCTGCACTACTGTGTGGTGTAATGCGAATTGCCACTATTATGTGGCCGCGCCCCTTCCCCACGAAGCAACGCCCCTAAATTTTTGATGCGCGCCTTCGGCGCGCAAGGTCCATGATTTTGAACGGAGCAACAAGCATTACAGTATGTACCTAATTTTGCCCTTCTAACTTAATATGTGCCCTCCCAAATGCAAAATGTGCCCGCCCCATGATCAGCACCCCTGCCCTAAAAAAATCCTAGAGTGAACACTATCATGTGTAGCTGGCACTGCTGGGGGGCATATCATGTGTAGCTGGCACTGCAGCAGGGCATGTCCTGTCTATCTGGCACTGCTGGGGGGGTATATCATGTCTATCTGGCACTGCTGGGGGGCATGTCATGTGTAGCTGGCACTGCTGGGGGCATGTCATGTGTAGCTGGCACTGCTGCGGGGCATTTAATGTCTATCTGGCACTGCACTACTGTAGACATTATGTGTAGCTGGCACTATACTGGAGACATTGTGTGTAAGGAACACTACTGTAGCTGTTATGTGTAATGCTGCTAATTGTGTGCGTAGAGGGGGTGTGAAAATATATTTATTTATTTGTAGTGTGATAATATGACGTTGTGAGGCCCCGCCCACTTTTTCAGAGGCCACACCCACTTTTCCAGGAGCGCGCGCGTAGAGTATGGGAGGGGGCGCTTTTACATTTTCTCGCACAGGGTGCTAGTAGGCCTGGAGCCGGCCCTGATTAGATCCCACAAAGGCAAACAGCAAGGGTCGCTCCTGGTAATCCAAAGATGGTCCAAGGAAACAACAGTTACCCACTTCCGGATAGTGGGTAAAGTCCAACAGCATACCCCAGTGTTCAGAAAGGTGAAGAAGACGTCCAGAGCCATGCTAAACGCGTTTCAGACTTAATGTCCTTCATCAGTAGTGTGGCACAGGTTCACAAAACCGTCCTTTTATAGCCCCTATTATGAGTCACAACAGGTGTCCTTGTTCTCCGGCATCAGCGCCATCTGCCGACCGCGCGTGTGGCAAAACCAGAAACCGGAAGTAACGCAACATTTGCATTCCATTCAACAGGAAGATGTCATCAGGCGTTCCTAAGTCCGTCTTCCAAACTGTAGTCCTGGAAATGATTCTAATATGGGGCTTTGCTTTATTGTAAACAAAAGTTGTCATAGTGATGTCCACAGAAGCCGGGAATATATAGAACGTCCTTTTGAGATCAGAGGGTACAACTCATCCAATGTATATATGCAAAAACATAGTAATAATAATAAAATAAAAAACATTAAGGGGACATTCCATTAGTAAACATAAAAAAAGAATCCTCACACAGATATAGAGTACTGTAAAGAAAGTGCATAAATAACATGAATTATATATATTATAAATATATATAATTCATAATAAAATTCATAATAAAAGAGGAGTCCTTACATAGATGCAAAGTGCTGTAGAGAAAGTACATAAACAGCATAAATCAAGGGAATGAATAGGATCTTAAAATTAAAATTCGAGGGAGATGCAACATTATGCACCATAAACCAAGTTTATACTAAAAGCAAATTTATATTAATAGATGAGATTTATGGTTAGAAACCTTTTATGTTAAAAAGCTTTTTAATTCGAAATCAACATTGAGCCCCTTGGGTATAAGGTTCCCCAAATGATGAATACATTGTATGTCCGATTGAGATAGCCGCTTGTTATACAGCCCCAGTCTGTCCCTGGTAGTTACCTATAGCTTACTGCATAGTGCTTTGACCCTGAGTGACTTAAAGGCAAGAGACAATGGGGGTCATTCCGACCTGATCGCATGCAGCTCTGCGATTAGGTCAAAACTCGTCAAATCTGCGCATGCGTATGCACCGCAATGCATATGCACCGCAATTCGCAGGCGCGTCGTACGGGTACAAAGCGGATCATTGCTGAATAATGGATTTTACGAAGAATCCATTCGCACATCTGATCGCAAAAAGATTGACAGGAAGAAGGCGTTTATGGGTGTCAACTGACCGTTTTCAGGGAGTGGTTGGAAAACGCAGGCGTGTCCAAGCGTTTGCAGGGCGGGTGTCTGACATCAATTCCGGCCTCGGACAGGCTGAAGTGATTGCAGAGGCTGAGTAAGTTCAGACCTACTCAGAAATTGTACAAACTGTTTTTGTACTTCTCGGCTGCACAGCGATCAACT
This sequence comes from Pseudophryne corroboree, assembly GCF_028390025.1. NCBI lineage: Eukaryota > Metazoa > Chordata > Amphibia > Anura > Myobatrachidae > Pseudophryne > Pseudophryne corroboree. Next base: position 469,380,423 of record NC_086447.1, on the reverse strand, counting down.
CGGAATGACCCCCAATGTAAATTAAAGAAAGTGATAAGAAAATTTAAGAGACTTTGGGGGTCATTCCGAGTTGATCGCTCGCTAGCTATTTTTTGCAGCGCTGCAATCAGATAGTTGCCGCCTATGGGGGAGTGTATTTTCACTTTGCAAGTGTGCGAACGCTTGTACAGCCAAGCAGTACAAAAACAGATTGTGCAGTTTCTGAGTAGGTCTGTACTTACTCAGCCGCCGCGATCACTTCAGCCTGTCTGGTCCCGGAATTGACATCAGACACCCACCCTGCAAACCCTTGGACACGCCTGCGTTTTTCCAACCACTCCCTGAAAACGGTCAGTTGACACGAATAAACGCCTTTTTCCTGTCAATCTTTTTGCGATCGGCTGTGCGAATGGATTCTTCATTAAATCCATCGCCCAGCACCGATCCGCTATGTACCTGTACGACATGTCTTGTGCATTGCGGTGCATACGTATGCACAGTTTTGCCGAGTTTTGACCTGATCGCAGTGCTGCAAAAAATAACTAGTGTGCGATCAGGTCGGAATGACCCCCAATGATTCAAGTGTAATTGTAAATCAAATCAGAACATTTTATTAGGACTTTATTATTATTATTATTATTACTACTACTATTTTAAAACATTAGCCAATAACCCTGATCTCACCATAAAAGCAAAGCTCAGTTGTCAAAGTATTTATTTCATTTTCGTTCTCCTCCTGACCTGTTTCTGTTTTTTTTGCTATCTCAAATTAACTTTAAGATACATTTATAAAAACATACATACAGTCCCTGAGACTATCATGATTTTGTATTATGAAATCTGCATTTCAATCATTTGTTATATAAACTAAAAATAATCCTCAGTAACATTACTGCATATTAGAAGAAACACCTGCTACTCTTCAAACAAGCAAGTAAATTATGTAATCAAAATCAATTAAGCTTACATACTGTATGAAGTAGGCAAGAATTGCTTGATGAAGAAAATCTGTGCAGAAATTCCAAATTCACTAATTTTATAGGGTAAAGCATCAGAAATTGTTAACAGAACTATTCAACTGATTTTTGGCAAAACTTGAGAATTGTGGAAAAATGTATTTTTATTTAAATGCCTCTTGAATTTAGCAGTATTTGTTCATCTCAGATGCAGTTGGTTGGGCAGACTTTTTCTTTTTTTTTGTACTTTTAACTTGTATCTGGTAAATTACAGCTGTGTCTAGAAACAAAAATATAGGTACCTAGCAATTCAGGCGTTCACACAGAATCAGTAATCATTTCAACTGAATAGACAGTTGTATATATTTCAATATAACAATACCTTTCCTTTCTTTGTGTGAATAAAAACGTGTAAATCCCCATGCACGTAGCACACCAGGAGACCACGGTGAGCAAACATAGGGTTCCCAACACACCAACAAAAAGAAAAAGAAATCACTTTGTTAAATGTTTCTTAAAGCATGAAAGAAAATATACAATATACTTTATTGTAAGATTGTTAAACGTAAATTAAAAGGCTGACATTACACTTACCCTTTTCAGGGCTAGAAATAGCCTTGAATATAATGATGATTCCGGCATCCTCCACACTTTTGTGAATGCGATATATCACAGGACATATATATGGAGAAAAGGAATCACCTGATGTACATTCTTCATTAAAAGATGTCATTTAGTGGGTGTTAGGTGACACCCCATTTTTTCTGTTTTAGCCAGCTGCTCCCAAGGAGTGCTATAGTGGGTTATTTTATTTATTTTTCATTACAGCTACAGTACATCTAGTTTTGTAATACCCCTTTCAGACCACCAGCTTGTAACCCCGGGTTATTGCACGTGAGCTCGCATAACCCAGGTTGTTGTGTGGTCTGAAAGGGCCCAGGGGAAATATCCCGGGTTGGGTAGCGACCAGGGTTGAATACGGCTTCAACTTGGGTTGCTGTGCAGTGTGAACAGGTTGCTGGGTCGATGCGACACATTCCCCATTCACACTGTATGGACGGGCGGTACGTGGAGATCATCTGATCTCCAAACGCCACCTCCATGCACGTCACTGCTGACATCACACATCCGGCAATATGCTGGGCTGGGTACGCCAGTGTGAAAGGGACCTGAGGCGGGTCGCACCCAGGAAGCACCGTGTACAGCTACCAGGTGCGACCCGCCATTTGCGGTCTGAAAGGGGTATAACTGTTTGCTCTTTATCATCACCCCCTGATATAATTTTGCAAGCAATTTCTTTAAAAAGTTCCAGTAATGCAAATCAAGGCTATCGGATATTAAAATAACTCTTCATTATTAGGATCTAAATGTTGGACCAATCATCTCAATTTGAGGAGAGAAAGCAAATGGATCTACAATATGGGTACTCTATCAAGAGATTAACTCAATGAAACATACAATTTGCATCTTTCTTATAATTAAGATAAAAGTGAGGGACTTTATAGTCTGGTTAATTAATACATTTCCCGAGTCTGTTTGGATATACTATTAATAAATGACATTTGGAATCTTCAGTATGATTACATTTCTTGAGAAGTGTAACATAAGGTTACGTTGACAGATGCTATGAAAAATATCAGCAGTCATTAAATGAGGATTGGAATTACCAAACAAGGAATTGGTGTATTACCAATGTACAGTATATTATATTCATGAAGGACACCATTATAAAGATATGTATATAATATATAAGATAAAAAGACAGAAAATTAGCTACATGATAATATTGTCAGTGATAAATGCATATTAGTAATATTAATAAAGTACAGTGTATATGTACAGAAATATAAGTATCGGTCTTGAATACAATTTTTTTTATTTATTATATCACAATAGACCAGTTTCAACACACATCTACAGTATAATAATGCCAATATAGTGTTTACACATTTATGTGAAGAAAGTCAGAATATGTTTTTACCAATTTCACTGGATTACACCATATAATTATATCACATCTTACACCCATTTTATATTTACAGTAATTTTTTTTCTCATTAAATGCACAATTATATCTATCTCTACAGTATATATACTGTGTATATATATATATATATATATATATATATATAATTTGAATGTGTTTCCACTATTAGTATTAGTTTATTTTCTACTTTACACTTGAATGGTCACATATAAAAGATCACTGTAGACTAGTAAATAATTGATCTATTGATATATGATTGATTTGTTGTATTATAAGTAAATTGATTTATTGAGATCATTATAGACTAGTAAATAATTGATCTATTGATATATAATTGATTTATTGTATTATAAATAAATTGATTTATTGTATTATGTATTCATACACTGACTATTGATATGTTTATATGCAATGCACAATTTATAGTTTCAGTAATGACTGACATAAATATCTATTCTCCTCTGTTCATAAAATAGCCACATTATCAAACTTCTATTCTAGAAAAATAGCTGAATATGAATACACATAAGTACCTAAAGGTTTCATTTGGATTTCGAACAAACCTCTGATTTGTGGCCAGTAGTGTAAAAGAATCGGGCAACTGTTTTTGACAAAGCTATGATGTGTTAATCCTGAGTTGAAATATGCAAATGGAGAATAGTACTAGCTAAAGAAAAAAGAATATGTGTATATATTTTGTACATAGATTTTGCTAACCAACGATCCTGAGAGTGTCAGGGAGAGAGACAGTATCGGGGATAGAAAAAGAGAGAACGAGAGAGAGAGAAGGAGGAACAAGAGAGAGAGTGTCAGATAGGGGGAGAGAGCACTACCAGACTACAACACAGCCACAGGTCTCTGATGAGGATGGGCTCTTCATGGCATTAGGCCATGCCCCCTAAATACCCGTGAATTGTGGCACTGTCCCACTTCCACGAACATCCTCCCCTTGCATCCTCCGCAGCTGCAGCCTGCGGGGATGCTATTGGCAGCAGTCGTTCTGTCCATGGGTGAGGGTGAAGGGGAAGCCAAGGGCCTTGGAGGCAGCCCATGACATGGTGCAGGAGCAGTGGGCCATGGAAGCAGTCAGGGCCCCATAGCAGCTGCACCCCCTGCATCCACAGGAGTTTTGCCACTGATCTTAGGTAGTTAAATTAAGCTGATTTAAACAAAACAGTTCAATTTGCAATAAATAAAACTTTAGGAACAGCTTAATATTAGAGCAGTGAATAGCCCCACTGCTTTTTATTATGATGGAATGTATTATTTATTTATTTATTTATTTAATTTATTAACAGTTTCTTATATAACGCAGCAAATTCCTTTGCGCTTTACAACTGGACACAATGAGAAGACAAATCTGGTTAATAACAAACAGTCATAGAGGTAGGAGGGCCCTGCTCACAAGCTTACAATCTATGGGGAAATAGGCATTGATACACAAGGATGAACCAGGGTCAGGAGGAAGGGAGAGTGAAGAATGAAATATGTGGGGGACGTTGTTTGGACTGTACTGTGGGGATCTAATTGGATAAAAAAAGCTATGAAGCTAATGTGAGCGGTTCTGGAATTTAATAAGCTTGTCTGAATAGGTGAGTTTTCATGGAATGATTGAAGATTTGTAGACTAGAGGAGAGTCTTAATGTACGTGGTAGGGCATTCCACACAGTGCGTGCAGCCCGAAGAAAGTCCTCTAATCGTGCATGGGATCAAGTAATGAGTGTGGATGAGAGATGTAGATCTTGTGACAAGAGAAGGGGCCGGGTTTGGAGATATTTTGAGATAAGCGCAGAGATATATGTTGGTGTAGTATGGTTAATAGCCTTTTGTGTAAGTAACAGTATTTTATATCGAATACAGTAAAATACAGGTAACCAATGGAGGGACTGACATAGTGGGTCTGCAGACGATAAACGTCTAGTGAGGAATATTAGCCTCGCACCTGCATTCAGAATGGATAGTAATGGTGAGAGTCTTTCCTTGGTAAGACCAGTAAGAAGACTATTGTAATAATCAATGCGGGAGATAAGGAGAGCATGGATTAGAGTTTTTGCTGTGTCTTGTGTAAGGTATGCTCGTATTTTGGATATGTTTCTTAGATGAATGTAACATGATTTTGAGATAGATTTAATGTGGGGAACAAAGGACAGTTCTGAGTCAAGTATGACACCTAGGCAGCGAGCTTGTGGTGTATGGTTGATTGTCGAGTTCTCAACAGTGATAGAAATATTAGGTTGGTAACTGCTATTGGCCGGTGGAAATATGATTAACTCTGTTTTGGAAATATTAAGTTTGAGGTGACAAGATGACATCCAAGATGAAACGGCAGAGAGGCATTCAGGGTATTGCACTATAACCATCTATATTTCACTATAGCAGTGGTAAGCAAGTTATACAAATACAAATGGATATATTTATCCACATTATTAGTTGTAGTGATAAAGATTCACACAGTGATGATTGGTCTAACATAAATTAGAGCCTATTAAGTTATTTAATATCCTGCCTATACTGTACAGTACTGTAGGTCTTGATTTGCATTACAGGATCCTGAAATGGTAATAATAGAATATAAAAATTCATGTCTATTTATTCCATAAAATCCACTACAAAGGTGATATTTGTTATCAATAAAAAAAAGTCAATTTACCTATATATTTCTATTTGACACCATTTTATTTATTTTCATATACACTTTACATCATATTGGGTATTTGTATTTTGCTTTAAAGTAATAAATTATAAAGGATATACAGTAGTTAGACTATCATCATTAAATATGTGTGCTCCACAAAAGAATACTATCATTCCCTAAACTCTGATATCTACCGTATTTTTCGGACCATAAGACGCACTTTTTCTCCCCAAAAATGTGGGGGGAAAAGTATGTGCGTCTTATGGAGCGAATAAGAGCCAATGCAGATGAAGTTTGCGGGTAGCGGCGGGTCCTGGATGCTGCTGCTGCTGCAACGTCATCAGAGCGCGCCGCATCTCAGAGCCCAACAGCAGAGCCGACATCATGTGACTCCCCCCGCTCCCCCACACCTCCTCTCTCCTCAGGAGTTTCCCTGCAGGCAGCGTTAGCCGAGAGCCTGGACGCGGGGAACCGGCGGGTCCTGGATGCTGCTGCTGCGCCGTCATCAGCAGAGCGCGCCGCATCTCAGAGCCGGCATCATGTGACTCCCCCCGCTCCCCCACACCTCCCTCCTCAGGAGTGCACCGCGGGCAGCGTTAGCTGAGAGCCTGGACGCGGGGAACCACTGGTACTGTCTACAATATGAGTGTGTGTGTGTGTGTGTGTGTGTGTGTGTGTCTATGTGTATGCTGGCTCTGATGTGTGTGTGTGTGTGTGTGTGTGTGTGTGTGTGTGTGTGTGTGTGTCTGTGTGTGTATGCTGGCTCTTTTTTTCCCAGTTTTCCTACTCCAAAAACTAGGTGCGTCTTATGGTCAGGCGCGTCCTATGGTCCGGAAAATACGGTAATTTTATTCTAGGGATCACCTCCCAGCTACTAATATTACAAAGACACAATTTTGTTCATATGTATCCGATTATCTCAGTAAAATAGTGACATAATTATACAGTATATAAATTGAAACACTTGTGTGATTTTCTTTCAACTTTTGTACAATACTTTTCTGAGATTGCAAAACCAGCAGAGAGCATATTGCACCTACTGGTCAATGCAATATGAGTACCTTTAGTATTTCAACAGAACTAAATAATAAAAAAAAAAGCTATTAAAATGATCTTCACAGATGAGATTAGAAAAGAAACAGAGCAATTAGCTCACTGGGATGAAGATATAAATGTATTAAAAAAAACATTACAAATACAGAAAAGGATATGATGGGATTTGTCGACATTTGAAAACTTTTTCAAACAAAAAATTACTTCAAGAGGTTTATAACCCAGAGTGTATCCGTCCTATGATCTATTTTCTGGAACATTAAGACTTGGGTGGTAGAATACAATATAAAAGATGCTCTTTCAATTTGATGCAAATAAATATAAAACATAACTTTATTTTAGAACAATGTACAAAATAAATTGAAGGTCTATGAGGCAGGCTTGCCTACCCTCCCGCATTCAGCGGGAGGCTCCCGATTTTTACATGAGCCTCCCGCTGCCCCGCAAACCTTACCAGCCCTCCCGAATTATAGTGTTCCTCCCTCCATAAAGATCTGGGCTGCGCATGCAGGAGAAGCGTCACGGCCGCCCATGCGGGTTTGTGGTGGGTAGCGGTGGCACAATGTGTAGGAGGCAGTGTGAGCGAAGGCGTGCTAGGCAGCGGCAGTGTCAGAGGATAATCAGCGGAGCAGCTGTGCAGTATAGTGAAGCAAATGAGCCGGCTCAGCCAGGGCTTTGCTTCACTGTGTCTGGCCCCGCCCACCATACTCTGAGTAGTCTGCGTGTATCAGGCCAGCTTCCTCTTCCTGCTCCTCTTACTGGTCCTGATTGTGCCTGCCCTGGGCTGCCTGCTCCCACCTCACTGTCCCAGGGTCGGCTCCTGCTCTTCAGGAAGGAGCAATGAAGCAACAGTAAGTGAGTGGTATACTGCGGTGATGTGATATGGGGGAGTGGGGGCTCTCCATATAGTGTAGTATGTGCTGTGTGTTGGGGTGATATGGGGGAGTGGGGACTCACTATATAGTGTAATATGTGCTGGGGGAATGTGATATGGGGGAGTGGGGGCTATACATATAGTGTAATATGTGCTAGGGTGATATGGAGGAGTGGGGGCTATACATATAGTGTAATATGTGCTAGGGTGATATGGAGGAGTGGGGGCTATACATATAGTGTAATATGTGCTAGGGTGATATGGAGGAGTGGGGGCTATACATATAGTGTAATATGTGCTGGGGTGATATAGGGGAGTGGGGGCTTGCCATATAGTGTAATATGTGCTTGGGGAATGTGATATGGGGGAGTGGGGGCTATACATATAGTGTAATATGTGCTAGGGTGATATGGAGGAGTGGGGGCTATACATATAGTGTAATATGTGCTGGGGTGATATGGGGGAGTGGGGGCTCAATATAGTGTAATATGTGCTGTGTGTGCTGGGGTGAAATGGGGGCTATATAGAGTGTAATATGTGCTGTGTGGGCTCTCTATATAGTGTAATATGTGCTGGGGTGATATAGGGGAGTGGGGGCTCGCCATATAGTGTAATATGTGCTGGGGTGATATAGGGGAGTGGGGGCTCAATATAGTGTAATATGTGCTGTGTGTGCTGGGGTGAAATGGGGGCTATATATAGTGTAATATGTGCTGTGGGGGCTCTCTATATAGTGTAATATGTGCTGGGGTGATATAGGGGAGTGGGGGCTCGCCATATAGTGTAATATGTGCTGGGGTGATATGGGGGAGTGGGGGCTCAATATAGTGTAATATGTGCTGTGTGTGCTGGGGTGAAATGGGGGCTATATATAGTGTAATATGTGCTGTGGGTGCTCTCTATATAGTGTAATATGTGCTGGGGTGATATAGGGGAGTGGGGGCTCGTCATATAGTGTAATATGTGCTTGCGTGATATGGGGGAGTGGGGGCTCAATATAGTGTAATATGTGCTGTGTGTACTGGGGTGAAATGGGGGCTATATATAGTGTAATATGTGCTGGGGTGATATAGGGGAGTGGGGGCTCGCCATATAGTGTAATATGTGCTGGGGTGATATAGGGGAGTGGGGGCTCAATATAGTGTAATATGTGCTGTGTGTGCTGGGGTGAAATGGGGGCTATATATAGTGTAATATGTGCTGTGGGGGCTCTCTATATAGTGTAATATGTGCTGGGGTGATATAGGGGAGTGGGGGCTCGCCATATAGTGTAATATGTGCTGGGGTGATATGGGGGAGTGGGGGCTCAATATAGTGTAATATGTGCTGTGTGTACTGGGGTGAAATGGGGGCTATATATAGTGTAATATGTGCCGTGGGGGCTCTCTATATAGTGTAATATGTGCTGGGGTGATATAGGGGAGTGGGGGCTCGCCATGTAGTGTAGTATGTGCTTGGGTGATATAGGGGAGTGGGGACTCTCCATATAGTGTAGTATGTGCTGTGTGTACTGGGGTGATATGGGGGAGTGGGGGGCTCTGTATAGTGTAATTTAGTATGGCGCTGGGTGTAATATGGGGGAGGAGGTTGTGTATTATGTAATATGGTGCTGTGTGTAATATGAGGGGGGGTTGTGTATAACACAATATAACATGGTGCTGTGCAGCGCCGTAACTACAGGTGTGACTGGCACACAGCGCAGTTACCCTGGGGGCGCAACGGCCAGCGGCTTGTAATAAGTCAAACTGACTCATTACAAGCCACCTCTGCTGTGTGCGCCACGCTGAAGCCGGAGGCAGGGGAGGAGAGCAGCAGCACCGGAGGTAGGAGAGGAGGAGGAGGGAGGGGGACTGGAGCCGCAGCAGCACTATGTAATTGGTAGTGGCGCCACTGCAGCAGTCCCCTCTCCTTCCGCATTGGCTGCCCGGCGCTGCTGTGAATGCTGGGATGCGCTTCCCTCATCCCAGCGTTAACAGTGGCAGCCAGCCAATGCGGAAGGAGAGGGGACTGCTGCAGCGGCGCCTCTACCAATTACATAGCGCTGCTGCGGCTCCAGTCCCACTCCCTCCTCCTCCTACTCCCCTGCGGCTGCCTGGGATCTACTAGCACGAGGCGCCTGACTTCCAGCGGGGAGAGATGGTATCTATCTATCTATCTATCTATCTATCTATCTATCTATCTATCTATCTATCTATCTATCTATTCTGTCTGCCGCAATGTGTAAAAAGGGAGACTGTCTGCCGTAATGTGTAAAAAGGGGACGCTGTCTGCCGTAATGTGTAAAAAGGGGGACTGGCTGCTGTAATGTGTAAAAAAGGGGACGCTGTCGCCGTAATGTGTAAAAATGGGACACTGTCTGCTGTAATGTGTAAAAAAGAGGACGCTGTCTGCCGCAATGTGTAAAAAGGGGACACTGTCTGCTGTAATGTGTATAAAGGGGACGCTGTCTGCTGTAATGTGTAAAAAGGGGGACTCTGTCTGCCGTAATGTGTAAAAGGGTCTCTACCTGGTGTAGTGGCACTACTGTGCGGCGTAATTTGAATAATGGAAACTACTGTGCACCGTAGTATGAATTGGTATTATTTTGTGGCCACGCCCCTTCCTCATGAAGCCATGCCCCTATATATTTTTTGCGCGCCTATGGCGCGCACTACCCTTATCTTGCATAGGGGTGTGTGTGCGCCAACGCCATTTCTTGCACACAGCGCTAAAATGCCTAGTTACGGCACTGCTGCTGTGTGTATTTGTGTACTAGGTGTAATATGGGTGAGTGGGTGCTGTTTATAATATAATATATTATGGCGCTGTCTATATTGGTTGTAATATGTGTATATATATATATATGTGTATATATATATATATATATATATATGTATGTATAAATCTACGTACACACAATCCCGCACTAGTGTACAGTGTATAGATTTTCTATTTGTCCTTCTCTTGCCACAAATGTACACGGTACATTAATATAAAGTGCACCTACAGTATATTATTACTCTTTAATTATTTTTTTTTGTGCTTTTAGTACTGTAGTTTTAACCTGCCATTGCAGGACACACCCCTGAGTGGCAATAAATATGCCCATAGGTGGAACTAGACACACCCATGGCACACCCTCAACGGCGCACCGCGGAGACATTCTGGTACCACCTTGAATCTGCCTGAAACTAGTTTTCAAAAGTAGTGTTACAGCAGATTATTTATCTTATATAATACCCTTTATGAGGTCTAAGAACACTGTACGCTAACTACGTATGAAGTACCGTAAGGGTACGCACGTTGCGTAACAATCGCTTAGCCGTGGTCGAGACGCTCAAGCGTTACGTTCGCTCACGGCCAAGAGATCACTGGCAGGCACGCTATTGGCTGCCGACTACCGTAATGATTCGCTATAGCGATGCGACCGCTCGAGACCACGAGGAGATCACCAGCGGCGCATACGCTCACAATGTAAAACCTTTATATCTAAACCATAAACAGTGTATTATGCAGTAAACCCTTTGTGTAGTGATATGGAGTAAATGCAACACAGTATAACCTTACTAGCTTAAAAGCAGTTTGAGCGTCACCGACGCTCTGAGAATACTTAACTCTATAAGAAATACACAGATACCTGGGCTTAGGGTCCAACGCCTAATATATATATATTTTGAATGATATACTTGCAAAATAATTAATACAAATACAAATCATACACTACAATATAACATAGACTAACTAACCAGGTAACTACACAGTAAATACAATACAATTAAGTTTAAGAGAAAAATGAGAGAAAGAGAAGAGAGAGAAAGATATGGCCCATAATAACAAGAGAGAAACAGTAGGATTACGGAGAAAAACTTACGCACAAAGGAAACGATCGCATGCGCCTCTGGACATCCAGCTCCCGATTTTCAGCAATGATAACCGTTGAAGAGTGAGAGCTGGATGTGATCGGCCTTTCTATTTATGCCCCACACACAATGCAATTCAATGGTCCCTACAATCTCATTGTTCATTGGACACAGGAATTCCTCCTTGCATTATAACAAAAGGTCATAGGTTGATTCATACAGGTGGGCTGTGACTATTTCCAACAGCTCAGGTGGGAGGGAAACTGGGTTTCCCGCCGCATGGGTAATAAAGTGCAAATAAAGTAAATGTTCATAAACTTCTTATGTCCATAACTATTCGCACGAGCGATTGATCTGCTTCAAACCAACACCGGAATATTTCTAATTAAATATTCTTCCGATGGATACTAAACACCACTGTATTACTCCTGTCTGACCCTTCGTATCAAACAAAGAGGGATTTCTCTGTTCATGAACATTCTATATTAACCAAACTTTCAGAATCTATCAAAGGGACCATGATCTACAAAATACATTATATAGTGAAAATATGTAACGATTGAGTCGCACGCTACGATCACATAAACTCTACCGTAAATACGCATACCGTGCGCCTGCGGGTGCCCGCGACTGTGAGTATGCGCACGTACGGGAGAGCGTACGCATGCGCAGCACGGACCTGTGTGAGGTGCAAATATGGTAGTGTGCATAGAGATATTTTTCTGACTTTGACAGTAGGCAAGTATGCTATAAGGCCAATTAAAAATATATGAAAAATAGGTGAATTTTCAGTGCCTCTTCCAGAGAGATATAAAGATTTTATCAAAATATGAAAAAAATCACTGACAAAAAGATTAAAGTTTGCTTGTGATAAAAATGATGCTACAGGTATGGTATTTAAATGGAAGGGATTTTTTTTTAAAGTTCCTCATGCACACACAGAGGAAAAAACATACCAGGGAACTCAAATCTGCACCAAAATCTCAGGGAAAAATAAACAGATGCATTATCACTGGACCAAATTGATCTACTCAGTAAAGAATTGTCATTTTCACCCAGGATGAGATTTGATAGATTTAAATGGCATAAAGATCTGGTAGGAAAGTTCCGCTAGAAAAATATCATATGGCTCAATAATACAGTAGTACTCTTTCAGATGAAGACCATTCAAAGGTGGATATTTTAACTGAATTAGCAAATTTAAAAACCTAGGACTCAACTCAGCATGGAACACATCTACGATCCGTCCGCATGTTGAAGCCCTTTTTCAGTGTGCACACATGCAGAAGCCGCACTGCACATAAGCATAAGTGAGATGCGATGGCATCTCGTATATGCAAATGTCTCTGCCTGATTAACCGGCAGAGGCATTTGCGGGGCGTCGATGTGGCATTAAGGAGGTGGTATTGCGATGTGGGGGGTGTAGTCCAGATAGGCAGGCATGTTTGGACCATTTGCGGGGCGGCCTGCGGGGGCTGCGTGGTGTCACATGCGGGTGCTGCGACCCAAAAGTTGGCGGGTATGCTGCGTAGGCAGAGGGCAACCTTAATTATGCGAGTGCTTCGCTTCCGAGCAAAGCGCTCGCATGTTAGGGGGAGGGCAGGACCTGGCATGTGGGGTGGACTTGTCCTGTGCTGGGCGTCCCCCCATATGTCTGTGTAAAGGGTTGTAGCTGTGTCAGTTTTCGCACAACTACAACCCATGCTGAAACAGCCCCTGAATCACCTAGACTAATATCTAAGAAAAAAATCTGTATAATTTCCTTAACCTCTTAACTGACGATTTTCCCATTCAAAACCATTTATAAAATTTTTAATAAGTAAATATAATTTAAGTATTTTTATGCACTTGTGAAATATTATATTATGCACATCTGCAGAACAGATCTCCTCGTCAAAAACTGGGGGACACAGTGGGGTGGCGCTATCGCGTGTGATCTGACCATGCCAGTTCAGTGGTTAAGAGACTATGGGCCTAATTCAGACCTTTTCTAATGGGCAAAACCATGTGCACTGCAGGAAGGGGGGGGGGGGGGGGGGGCAGATATAACATATGCAGAGAGAGCTAGATTTGGGTGGGTTATTTTGTTTCTGTGAATGGTAAATACTGGCTGCTTTATTTTTACACTGCAATTTAAATTTCAGTTTGAACACACCACACCCAAATCTAACTCTCTCTGCACATGTTATATCTGCCCCACCTGCACTGTACATGGTTTTGCCCATCAGAGAAAAATGCTGTTGCGATCAGGTCTGAATTAGGCCCTATATTCTCATAGATAGGGATATTCATGCTTGGGGTGCCTACTGTCCAGACACTTGGCTAATATGTACAAACCAAATATATGTCACTATAAAATAATTTTAACAGCTAGAAACTAGAATCCTTCAAACAAATTAAGCAGTTGGCAGATGTACAAATTAAAGTTGCAGATAAATTGGGTAATATTGTGATCTGGAGCAATGAGCTGCATTTATTAGAAGCCAAGAAACAACTCAATAACCAGCAATGCTATAAGAAACTCCTATTGAACGCCACCACAAACTACCAGGCAAAATATGACCAGATCATTAACAGAGCATACGAGTTACACTGATCTTCTACATGTTGCCTATAGTACATAAGAATGAGAAAATAATACCCATAGGGAAGCCTGTAGTATCAGCTCTATATAATTTAAGATTTGTGGCAACACTATTATGATATTTAAAGGACACTCTGGATCTATTGAGGAAATTCAATGATATCACAGTGGGAGAAAATCCACATATAGCCATTTGTGATATTGTATAATTAAAAAAAGAAATCCCCCACCCTAAGGCCAAAATTTCAGGTGCAGAGTATTCAATATTCAAATAGATGTGAGAAATTGAGCGGCAGTAATTTGTATAAGAATTACTAGCTTTTTTTTCAGATTTAGAGCAGGTGAAAAGTCAGAGAAATTCTCTATTATAAAGGTAAAATAGCGGAACTTAGTTCAGAATCGCTGAGACAACCCCAAATGACTAAGGCAATTGGAAGTTTCCAATTAGCTTAACTGGGCTAATAGTTACTGCACGTCATTACTGCTGTGCAAAAAGTAGCCTTAAATTATCCCAAAATCAACAATTTTCGTTTTTTTTGCACCCAAATTTAATTAAAGTATTTACGTAATTTTACTAAATATCTTATCATTTTTTTTACTTTTTTTTTTTTAATGAGTAGCCTCACATTACCCCCAAATCACCTTTTTTTAAGTTTTAATTTGTAATCAATTTTCAGTTTATTTGAATAGTATTTAAATGAAAATGTTTGCTATTTATAATTTTTTTTCTTAAGAAAAGCACAAAGGGCCTGATTCAAAATTGTTCACTATGCCAATGTTTTTGCAATTGAGTGATTATTGGCAGACTGCACATGCACCTTGATGTCACTGCACATGTGTAAAGGTGCCTTCGCGATGCAGTGAAATCCAGTGAGGATTTCATTGCAGAGTTATTCACAGGAAGTGACCACTGGTGGGATAGAGAAAAAATGCTTTAAGCACTGGTTTCCCATTGCTGCAGTGGTTCTTCTTTAGGCAGGGGTCTGTAGGTGTCTGCTACAGTGACATTGTGACAGCCATCATTACCTCCTGCTAGTGTCCTTCTCTGGTATGTCATGTGGCCACATTTCCCACAGGGTTGCGCACAACGACCTGTCTGTAATTTATCGATATGCACGTCAAATGTGAAGTCACCTTTGGCGCAAAACGTGAATCTTCTCCCTATTAAAAGGTAGTCTGCCGGAGTATAAGCTTTTATACCTATCTTCTGCATTACAGACTTGTGCTTTTCCTGTGCTAATTCTGTTATAGTTCTGTACCCGGTTCCTGTTATCCCTGTGTATTGTTCCTGGTTCCTGCCCCTTCTGTGTCCTGTTCCCTGTTCCTGCTACCCCTGTGTACTGTTCCAGTCCTGACCCAGTCTGACGACTCCATGTTATACTGTACACCTCACGGTAAATTATCAGTTCCTACTTCAGTGCATACCAGCCCTGTGCATAGTAACCCAGACAGAGGGCTGTGGCCTGCATGCTGCGGGCTGCAAACACAGATTTCGCACCAATACATTATACTTCGCACCTCCATTCTGGTTCTTAGTCAGTCCTGAAGTTAAGGTCAGCATCCATCATCCTTCTGGGAGTTGTGAGATAATGCCACTTGGATATTTAACCACAAGGGGGATAATGTCAATGGTAATCTATTGCCACAATGGGGACCAATTAAAACTAGGGGGTGTGGGGTAATGTTAAAATGGGAATATTTTAATACTAAAATAGTTAAATACATTTTTAAAAGTTATGTTCTTAATCAAATAGTAAAAAAAAATCTATTTTTTTAACTAATCAGTGAAATGGTTAATGCTGTCTGAGTTTCACAGGAACACAATGAGCATAATTCTGTAAGTACATTGTATATTCACACTGGGATGTAGTCAATATCATGGCGGTCGGGATTCTGGCATTCAGGATACCGACACCGGGGTTCCGATCACGGAGACTGCTGGCAGCGGTGCCAGGGCTATTCCCACTCGTGGGTGTCCACGATACCCATAAACTGGGAATAGAACCTGTGGCGAGTGCGGTGAGCCTGCAAGGGGCTTTCTATTGCTTGTCCCGCTGCCGGCATCCTGGCGTCCGGGACCCCCATGTCGGTATTCTGGTCTCTGGGATCCCGGGCGCCGAGATTCCATCCCCAACCCTTCACACTATCATAATTACAGTAGTCATGAGTATACAGATAAGCTCTTCACATGGAAAGTCAGTTTCACATTTGACATGGTTAACGTTTTATCATGGACCACTGGTCACACATTGTAACAAGGGGTCAGACAATTTGGGTGCTGTTCCTGAAATTTAGTATGTGTGTGTGGCAGAATTGTTTGGTTATTTAAAATATGACTTGACTAAAAAATTGTTAGACATACATCAGATCTAAAATCATACTATAGTTATCCTTTGACTGTGTAAATAATCCAATGATATATTAATTCCACAATCAAGATTAACAACCAAATTACATTGTATGTGGTCAGAAGTACATAACATCCAATCTAATAGTCCCTATGTGCCATTTTATTTGCTTATTAGTTATATTACAATATTATGGGGGTAATTCAGAGTTGATCGCAGCAGCAAATTTGTTAGCAGTTGGGAAAAACCATGGGGGTAATTCCGAGTTGTTCGCACATAGCAACTTTTTGCTGCCCGTGCAATCAACTAGAAACCGTCTATGGGGGAGTGTATTTCTGCATAGCAGCGCTGCGAACGCTTGTGCAGCCCTGCTATGCAAAAAAAGTTTTACTGTAAAAGAAGACCAGGGTAAGACTTACTTACCCTGTGCGATCGATACAGCGTTGCAGGTCCCAGAATTGACGTCAGACATCCGCCCTCCAAACTCCTGGACACGCCTGCGTTGGACTCACCACTCCCCATAAACGGTGAGTTGCCGCCTGGTTCCGCCTTCCTCCTGTAAATATTCTTGCGGTCGCCGCTGCAACCGCTTTCCTCGCTAGCAGCGTCGCTGCCTGGCAACGGCCGGCGCCGGGCAATGACACACCTGCACAATGCGCCGCCACGCATGCGCAGGTCCAACTTGATCGCACGGCTGCGAGGAACTGCAGCGTGCGATCGGGTCAGAATGACCCCCCATGTGCACTGCAGGGGGGACAGATATAACAAGTGCAGAGAGAGTTAGATTTGGGTGGGGTGTGTTCAAACTGAAATCTAAATTGCAGTGTAAAAATAAAGCAGCCAGTATTTACCCTGCACAGAAACAAAATAACCCACCCAAATCTAACTCTCTCTGCACGTTATATCTGCCACACCTGCAGTGCACATGGTTTTGCCCAACTGCTAACAAATTTGCTGCTGCGATTACTCCCTATGACCCTAAAAGCACCATCCCTTAGCGACTGAGACCCAGTGATGTGTGTTACTGTAAATAATACAACAAACAGTAGCTTAGCATTGCAGAGTTTTGGAAATGGTGAAATTACTCCATAGTATGTTCAGGACACCGTATAGGGACGGACTGAGGCTCTGAATTGGCCCTGGCATTTGTGAATGCGCGTATGTCACAGAAGAAGGGGGGGGGCATGGACGCGATACACGGGGGCGTGCAGCGAGTCAGGGGGCATGGACTCGTGGCATGTCCCCATTTCCATGAAGAGGCACGCTTCGGGGGCGCATCACATGGCACACGGGGGCAGGGAAACATAGAATGTGATGGCAGATAAGAACCACTTAGCCCATCTAGCCTGCCCCTTGATTACCATATTTTCACCTCAAACCTTATTTGACCCTTATTTCTTTGTAAGAATATCCTTATGTCTATCCCATGCATGTTTAAATTGCTCTACTGTCTTAGCCTCTACCACCTCTGATGGTTGGCTATTCCACTTGTCCACTACTCTTTCTGTGAAGTAATTTTTCCTCAATTGTCGCGAATCAGGAGTGTGTGGACTCCTGGCTCTCTGTGGGACTAGTCCGGCCCAGCAGACAATCGGCTGTACTAGCACATGCCAGAAGTGCCAGATCGGCAGTCTGGTCCTGACACCGTAGCACCATGCTAGGAGGATTATTATGTTTATCTATATGCCTTAACCTTTTACTACCTGACCAAGCAAAATGGCTAAACCTAATTAGAGTACTGAGCATGATGTGAAAAAGGGACACTTTTCACACATTTCTGTGAGCAGACCTTATGCTAACCCCCCCCTTCGGCAGAGAATTTGAATAGCTGCCATTGGGCATACATCAGTGTGGGGGCAGGAGAAACATTGGAATTCCTATTGTTATAGTAGTAAATGTCTTACTGATACAGCAGATTTTGTCTGGGGAGAATTTCAGATATACAGTACTGAGTTAAGGGCTCTCTCTGGAAATGATCTCCCACATTAAATTTCAAATCAAGACATACTGTTAGTTTTTCTGTGAATTACTAAAATAATCCACTGTAGACAATGACATCAGTAAATGTGTCCGTTATAATTTACCTTGGGAAAATGGTAATGGATTATAGTTTAGTTTAGGTTAGTATAGAAATAAAGGCACTGTAATATAGATAAATTTACAGCTTCCGTTTTGCACTTAAATATACTGTTAGTAAAATTACATAGCAATCAACTGGCTGCTTCCTTTTCATTGTTTTATTTGCATTAGATGGATAAAAAGTAATTAGTTGCCATGGTTTAGAACAAATGTTACACCTAAATGAAGTGTAAACAAGTTACAACTGTATCTTTTACAGCTAGTATTTATGTTTTGTTTCAAATAGAAAATTGGTCATTTATGATTATATAATCCTACAGTGAATACATTGATTTGAGATGTAATGTGCCTGCTTTTCACAACTAAAATAATTTTTCTGTGAAGTGATAGATTGCATACCAAGGCTGAAGCATGTACACAGTGCAACATTCTGACTTTCCTTCCTGAGTACAATCTACTGTGAGTGCATGACTGCATATAACCTTATACCTATATTACTGAATCAATATTTAGTTTCAGCATATAAATTAAAAAAAGTACATGGGTGGGTTAGTAAATTAAAAAAAGTACATGGGTGGGTTAGTATTAGTATCTTCTTATTTATACACTCAGTCAAGTCAGGGCCAAAAGTAGGAGTTTTGTCACCTGGGGCAAGGCAATAATTTTTTGCACCCCCCTAAAAAAAAAGTTTTCATATTTTTATTATTAGGTCACACGTCCTAACTGAGAGACAATACCAGTATACTGTAATAATATACACATTATACCAAAGTGGTACCACTAATACACATTACTCCACAGTAGTATCTATCTATCTATCTATCTATCTATCTATCTATCTATCTATCTATCTATCTATCTAATTATTTATATCTATATGTTTTCAGCCAGACAGTGTGGGAGATGTACTACCAGATGGGGGATTAATAATCAGCGCTCCGTATGTATGAAGATTATATAATATGCTGGCTATAGACAGGATGGAGCAATTGAGATATCCGTATGGGAAAGGAAGGAGTGAGGACAGGAGCAGAGGGTGGTACTGGCAAGAAGATGGAATAATGTAGAAAAGTGTAAGTAATAGGAAATTGGATACATGAACCAATAACAAAGCTGCGGGCAGTCAGCATCGTCAGCACTTTGATGGGCAGCAAGCTGGCTTGGCACAGGGGGTTTCTGGGGGGCACAGGATGAATGAACGCTCTGCTGGGGCTGCTCCGCTCCTGCTCTCCCAGCTCTCTCCCTGGGTTACAGACACAGGCGACTAGCAAGGGCTGCTAGGAGCTGTAGTTTCTTTAACGGTGCCAGTAACAGTGGATCCCCGCTGTACCCTAAGCGACTTCTGCTGCAGAGGCAGGGGATTTTTGGGTGGATTGAAGTGATCTTCTCTGCGCCCCCTCCAAACCTGCCCCTCCCATTTGCGGCCATGTCCAAGTGGACATTCCTTATATTTATTATTGAGCTTGTACCTGTATACTCCTTATATGTTTCACTTCTCCAAGGTAAATTTATACTATTGTGTCTAATAAGATATCATTCAATTTACTATGACTATCACCTCTGTTTTGTTCACTTAATCAAGAAATATTGATCATGGACCACTGTATTATTGCATGTATTGCATATTCAATTGAGCTCCGTCGAATACAACAAGTTCTAAGGAAAAGAAGGTTAAATAAAGAGACTACAACTGGACTTACGGTGGGCGGGGCACCTCAAGTGGCCGCATTTTACTTGAGCTCCATCCCTCAGCCTTACTTTTGATAATATAAGTAGGCTTATTGTGCTGGATGGTGACGGCTGCATCACCGCTGTTCTTAGCAGTGGATTGCCGCTACCGTGGGGTTTGGAGTCCCCTTCTTTATGCCAGAGTCAAGCCTGGAATGTTCAGGCATCTATGACGGCCCGTCCGCCATCTTGGGCGTGAAAATTGGGAGAAACTGGGAGACTTTCCTGTTGCAGGGGTCCCTTTATCTTCTCCAAGATCTGCAGCCACCGCAGCTCTCCTGCTGTCTCTTCTCTTGGTCCCTGCTGTGACTCAGCCTGGACTGCCTGGCCGCAGTGATCCTGCTGCTTTCTGAAAGCTGCGGCTCTCCCCCTCGTCTTCTGCAGCATCTGCTCGTGGTTTGGAAGGAGCACCTGACCACTTTGTGTTGAACTGTTTCCGTGCTGTTACGAACTGAGTGCCCGGAACTCGGGAGTACGGGTGGCAACTGTGGAGTTCCTGGTCCTGACGTGTGAGCTGCAGCTGGGAAAGGGAAATGGCTGCAACACCGACTCTACCCCTAACATTGTTATTTTTTCCAGTAGTCGGTTGGCGCCTGCAGAGCTAGTCTTCTCCTTTAGCAGCCGCATTTCAATGGGCGAATTAGGTCCGCCCAGACTCCGATGCCCACAGGTCTTACGAGGTAACAAGGCACCAACTGAGACTGAGGGAGAATAAGGAGAAAACGAGCTAAGACTAATGAGACTACCAGTAGGAGAGAATACAGATAGGACAATGAACAGATTATATGTGGCACAGTCACCGAAATCCCAACATAGGAACCAAGACACAGAGTATTGAAAGCTAAGACACTGAATATATGAGTGATTGTGAATGCAACAATGCATGAAGATGTTATAAGTGACTTAATAAACTGTGACAGCAACAATGCTAGAAGATGTTATAATACAAAAATACAGGCAAGCAGTGTTTGTGTGGGAACTCCACAAAAACCTGAGCACAAGGCTAGCTGGTTCTGGTCAGGTAATCAAACTGGCAATGTCTCCAGGTCACGGGTTCAACACAGGCAGACAGGATCTAATAGAAGATGACAGGTTCTCACTGAATGCTCTAAGATGTAATAATTCAGAGATATCAGCAAGACAGTGTCTGTGTGGAACTCCACACACTGCTTAGCAAAAATCTGAATACAAGGCTGGCTGGATTTGGTCAGGTTATCAATCGAGCAGGGTCTCCTGGTCACGGGTACAACACAGATAGACAGGATCTCTCTTGAGCCGACAGGTTCAAGATTCCACCATATAACAGGGCCTGGACACAGGTACAGACAGGAACATGTATCTATCACTGGCATCAGGTGAAAGGCAGGCTGGGTAATAAAGGAAGCATGCCCCAATCAGGATGGCTCGAAGCCAGACACAAGGTAATGGTCTAAATAACTGACAGGTGAGAGAGCATAAGCCACACATACAGGAGACAGGCTGCAGTTACACAGACTCACCACATAATGGCCTAATTACCTGACAGGTGAGGCTGCACAGGCGACACATACAGAAGCCAGGATGCAGTTACACAGACTCACCAAAGGCAGCCCGCAACAGTACTCTAAACAAGTACATGAGAAAACCTGGCATGCAAACAGAAATATAACATAAAATACATAAACAAAATGCAAACATGAATGAGCCATAGCAGTGGCTCATGACACCTGCTAATTAATCACCCTATCCTCACTATGATCAAGGCTAGCGGAACTAATTTGCCTGGGACTACAGTGTCACCAGATTAGTAGTCTTATCTGCCCAATTTGCTATTGATTGAGTGTAGCTGTTTGGGGGCACTCTGACTACTCATAAGTACTTTAATTGCGGTATTTAGCAGCTGGAGTGGCTATTTCAGTGAAATTATGGAAATACCTGCTGTAACTACACCTGCTGCCTCTCTTGCCACAGAGTTAGGTAAACTTTTGGTGTCTTACTTGGATGACAATTTTAACAGCTTAATTTCCCATTTGGACCGATTTCTGGACATTCCAGTTTAGTCTCCTCAAACTGAAACTCCCCTGGAAAAGTGGAGTGGCT
This sequence comes from Pseudophryne corroboree, assembly GCF_028390025.1. NCBI lineage: Eukaryota > Metazoa > Chordata > Amphibia > Anura > Myobatrachidae > Pseudophryne > Pseudophryne corroboree. The sequence continues at coordinate 469,358,282 of NC_086447.1, read as the reverse complement.
CTGTGAGTGATGTCCCAGTCCCTCCATTGTCTCCACAGAATGCATCTATTATTCTGAAGCCTGTTCATGTTCCAGAGGATGAGACTTCACCTCCTCTAGAGTCCTGTCACTGGGATCCTAACCTCCATTCAAGTTCTATCTATCTCCATGGGCACCTGGTCAATCTGAAAGTAACATCTTTTCCTGCCTGGATCCTGAGATGTGACTCTCAATCGTATTCTGCAATAACTTTCTTTGGATTGCGTCAGACATCTAGGATTGTTAGAAACACAGTCTGCACTGTATTTTTTCATACTTAGTCTACTTACCACACTGTTTACCTGTATCAGTTTTCTATCTGTCTGCTTCAGTTCCGTGTTACATTATATGTCTTACCTCTATTTCAGGGCCTTGTGGGTTCTGTAACATGAACACTATGCTACTTTGATATAAATACATATGTTTTCCTGGTTATGATTGCCTCTGGACACCATCATACAATTGACGTGTTTGCTTGTATTTCTCTGCAAGACATTAGTGTCTTATTTACTGTGTTATTCTTTCATGTATCAACTATCCTTGTTATAGCCATTTGAGCATCCACTAGGTTCTGTGAGTCACATATACTGTTTTATGATCAATAGTATATTTCTCTCAAATTGTTCATTTAAAATTGTCTAGCTCAGTCAGGCTAGCCTCCTATTAGTTCACCCTCCCCGCCCCTGTTCTTTCAATTAATGTTTAATTCCTAGCTAATAATGTTCAACTAGGCTGGTTTAGTCATGTCCCCCCTTCCCCCCACCACACGCGCACACACACACACACACACACACACATACACACACACACACACACACACACACACACACACACACACACACACACACACACACACACACACACACACACCCCCTTCACCTTTTCCCCTGTTTTCTGATTTCATGTTTTTTATTTTCAACCTGTTCTGCCTAGTCAGTTTTGCACGCCTATTTTATATAACCTCACAATTATACTGTGTTTTCGTAATGGTTTTCTTAGCAAAGTATGCATTAAGATTTAACATTATCAGACCGATCAGCTTTTCTCCTAGTCAGCCTAATGTGTGTATCACTATATTGCTCTTACTTTGCAACCCTATTGACATAAAATGCAATAATGTAATCTGGTTTGGTTGCCCTGTTTAATATATCTTAAATTTGCATATAC